>NW_009605912.1:55118-55321 GCF_000690535.1 Cariama cristata | reverse complement strand
GTGGAAGATCGGCACTTGGCACCACGGTGGGTCCCCGCCGGGTGGCAAGGGCATCGGAGGACACGGCCGGGACAGCTCTTCACCTTCGCAGTCCCGGCAGGAATTTGGGTGCAAATACTTGCACCAGGTGCTCACCCATCTCACCCAGTGCCCACCGCCCGCTCAGGGCCATGGGTATGCCAGGGAGAGGATGACAGTGGCGG
>NW_009605912.1:28753-55074 GCF_000690535.1 Cariama cristata | reverse complement strand
CTCCCATGCATGATTCTGCTGCTCGGCACGAGCGAGGCAGTGGGGCCACGGGTGGCAGGTGATAACGCTGGAGCGCAAAGTGCCTGCACGCCATGGTTTGGAAGGAGAGCACTCAAATTTCTCATCTAGAGATGCTAGCAGCCGGTGTTCAGTGCTGCACGGGGAGACGGGACCGGCAGCGTGAAGCATCGCTGCTCACGTCAGGTCTTGAAAGACAAGGCAGGAGACTGCCGAGCCAGAGCAAACACCTGCCCTTGGCTTCAGGAGGTAGCAGTGAGCCCCAGCAAATGAAAGCAGAGCTGAAGGAAAAAGCCTCAGGGATGGGTCCTGCATGGGACGGCCTGCAAGCCGTGGAGCAGGGGAGAGGTGACGTGTGGGAAAACAGAGAAATTCAGAGGTGATTAACAGTCTGAACGAGGAGCAATGACAGCCTCCCTTAATTTCTGCGCTGTTTGGAAAACAAACATTGTAACCCTTCATGGCTGTTACTATTCTGGGCTTTCATTGTTTAAAAAAAAAATAAATCTATATACAACAACAAGTCTTTGGAAATGTGGAGCCATCGGCAGTCATGCCAGCTGCATCCCACCTTCGGGCTGCGGCATGGGGAAAAGGAGCAGCGAAGGGATTCTCCCCCCCAAAAAAAGCCTGGGAGACTTAATGGAGAAAAATCTAACCATATCTGCTGTGTATTAAATGCAAAAATTTAAATTCACTGATTAAATTCACAGCCACTGAGCTACAGATTGCTGGAGGCTCGGAGAACATTTTGGGCGCATTTTGATGTTTGCTTGTCCTGTGCAACAGGCACGTAACCGCAGAGATGGGGCAAGACGAGAAGGAGATGTTCCTTGTCCTGTTCCTATGCTCCCACGGCTTTTCCCTGGGCATCTGCTACTGACTACGGTTGGAGAGGACAGAGGATCAGGGGCGAGGGTTTACGGTTAGGATTTGCTCCGCAGAGATATTCTTTTGCTCCCTTATATTCACCTCTACTGCTTTTGAGCTGTGTTTATTTTCTGTCCGCTACTGCCTCCTCCCCAACAGCACCATGAATGCCCTCAGAGCAGGTGAATCGGTGCCTGCCTGCTCATCTACATCAACACCAGTGTGTCCCTGGGTCTCTCACCCCAAGACAACCTGATCCCGTCACAAAAAGCCGGTGGCTCCAGTGAAAAGCATCAACCCCTGTCTGAGCAGGAGATGGGGAACCCTGGACCCATGGGGTCAATGCACCAGGACTAAAGCACCTTGCTCCCGGACTGAAACCAAGAGATTTGAGCAATGCTTCCCAGAGGCAGGACACGGATGCAGATGGAAGCCTGTGAGATGCCTTTTAGCTCTGGTACCCCACTTGGACATGCAGCAGGGCCAGCTGCTGAACAGCACTGATGCCACAAACGAAGCCGCGGCAGAAACACTCGAAATAGGAAAGATGATTCAAACTCCGTGATCCAGAACAGGAATAAATCATGTGTGGCAGGCAACGGCCCCAGCACCCATTAAATAAACCAGTCAAACCCTGCCAGCATCCCGGGATTCTTGCCGAGACAGGCGCAGTGCTTGGAGAGTGAAGGACCAGCTCTGCAGCTAGCACATATAAGCTGGCCTGAGTGAAAAGCAAGGAGGCAAGACCAGTTTGTACCAGCTGCGAATCTGCCCTGATGCTTTGTAAACCACTGGCCATGCCAGAAGGGCTGACCCCCCGTCAGCCGCATGCACCCCGGGGTGCTGCTCAAGGGCTTGCCTGGGTAACACACCTCCACGGGCAGGAGAAAAGGTCTTCTGCTGCCTTCCTGCGAGGCTGAAACACTGATGGCGTGGGGGGTGATCTGCCAACACAACCGAACCCGGAGGTGGTCCCCCCTGCACCGACATCTCAGAAGAGAGGGAAGCAGCGAGGCTGAGATTTGCAGAGGTGCTTGGTCCTCGTCTCCTCTGTTTGCAGTGACCCAGGGGCAGGGAAAGGCTGCAGCAGGACAGATGGGGGTAGGACACGGCTTGGGGCATCTTGAATGAAAGGATTCTCACAGCCTTTCTGCCAGAGCCTCCCTGGGGGACTGTGTTGGCTCAAGCATCCAGCGGGAGACAGAAATCCTGCCAAGAGTGGCAAACGGAGGAGGAGTGCGTTTGCAGCTCTTTGCTATTTCCACATTGGCCCTGGATTGGCAGTGGACGAGTCTGAGCGATGTGGGTCTTGCTGGCTAAGCCCTCCTGCAGCCTGAACCCCCTCTGCAGCCCCTTTTTGACCTCCCATGCCCTCTGCTCTTGGCTCAGGTCAGGGTGGCAGAGATGCCAGAGCTGTCCCCACCAGGGTTCAGTACCTGGCAGGGTGCAGCCACACACAAAGTCCCCCTCTTGCACTTTTGGCCACCTTCCCAAATACCAGCATGACACCACAGCCCCTTTCCATCCCTGCCCATCTCTGTCAGCAGCACAGCCTCCTCCTGCTTGGGGCTGGCAGCGTTCCCACACGGGCATCCCACTCTCCAGAGCCTGGACACAGGGATGCATCGCCCTAGGAGGGGACACTGCATAGCACAACCTGACACAGCGTGGAGTGCTCCTGGAGCATCGGCCACCAGTGCCTGAGGGGTGAGATGGGCAGGCTGGCTGCTGAGATGGGGGTTTCTGGAAGCTGTCCCCAGACTGGAGACCAGCAGCTTGGCTTTCTGCTGGCGCTGGCAGGGTGCATGCCTTCATCCAGCTGGGTTACACCTTCGGAGTCTTCGTCCACCCAGCCATGTGCTTGAAGCGCAGCGCACAGCAATAGTGATGTCTTCTGAAGAGGTGGTTATAAAATCCAATGTGAATTAGCTGCAGCTGATCCCAAAGCCAATCCCTCCTTCTGCTCATCTTCCTCTCTGAATCACTCACAAAGTTGCTTGATCTTAAGGTAGTTATCACTTTTTCCACAGCAGCAAGGGCCTCTCATTTGTTTTTCCATGTCACTAACCTAATCCAAAGGTTTGTGTTTGGATTTCTGCCTCCCCTGGACTGTTCATAATCCAAAAAATTGGGATTGGGCAATAGCAGTTGAAAGGAGAAGGTAACACCTCTCTTTTTCCTCTTCAAAACCACCAAAACTGACACTAGATAAAATGAAAGGGACAGGACGAATCAGGCAAAAGGAAGTTTTTAAGCTTAGATTCTTTTTTTTCCCATTTAAAAATTAATTTGTTAGTGATCATCTAGGGGAAAAAGATACTTGTTGCTTTGGCTCGACAAGACCTATGAGTATTTTAAATTCCCCACTATCCCTGTGAAGCCCCACCTGGGGAGGCAGAAGAAGACATTCCCTGGAGACTCCCAGCAGCTCTTGGGACTGAGCTTCTGCATGGGAGAAGATTTGGCGACTAATGCAGGAAATCCCCGTTTCCTGGAGAAGACGACCCTGGGCTAATCCTGGCTGTTGCTCCTGGTGTGTAGCATGTTTCTGGGAAGGGCTGACAGGTCCTTACCCAGATCCTGGAAGACGCTCACCTTGGCAAGACCATGCAACATTAGCAGAATCATTCGGGTGGTGTTCCACGATCTGCTCTAACCCCTCCACTCTTGAGGGAGGTGTTGCTTTGGAGGGGGATCCATCCATCATCCCTGCCTTGTTACTAAGCTCCACATCTGATCCAGCAGAACCGGATCTCCTCCTGCGGCAGGACGGCATGGTGCTCCTAACCTGATGGCATGTCCATCTCCCCCCCTGGCTGCCCGCCGCAGCGCGCTTCTTCCTCCTCTCCCTGAGCACCCTCCTCCTGGGGCAGGTCTCCCAAAGGTTTCCATCTCTTGCTCCCACGGCACTTTCGCCTTTGCTTTCTCTCTCCCTGAACCTGACAACAACGTAGCTCCTTTATGTGGCAGATGCTGCAGCCATGATTGCCCGTGCCCTCGGTTAGCGCTTGCCCTGGCACAGCCCTGGTCTATATGGGCTTGATCGGCCCAGGACATGACCAGGTCATAGCACATGCTCAGCACCATCCCCACAAGCAGCATGGCTGCGGCTGATGTGTTTTGGCTGGTGGGGAGAGAGCAGGTGCTGTGGTACTCGCCTCCAGGCCCCTGTCATGGCTCTGGATGTCCCCTGGGGTGGGGATGATGCTGGTGACAGGAGCCTGCAGCAGCAGAGTGGCCCAGGGATGGAGAAAGGACTGGGTTGGTGCTCACTGTCGGGGAAGACGGGTCTGATCCTGCCCACAAAGCAGCAGTAGGAATTTGGGTGTTGATTTTGCCAGGCTTCATGTGGGGAAAGGGCTGGGACAGAAGTGATGTGGGCAGGGTGGTGGCAGACGTTGAGCCCTCGGGACCAACCTTCTGTTGTGAAGCCTCTTGCAACCTGCCATGGTCTCCCAGCGCTGTCCTGCTGTCAGGAGGAGGGCCAAAATCCCTGCAGGTGGAAAGCCGTGGAAGAGAGAAGAGCAGCAACAAATGCAAACCCTGCCCAGCTTGCACCACTCTTCCAGCGAGGTCCTGCCCGGGAGGTACCAGGATGCCAGCAACCGCTTGCAGGCGACGGGCAGAACTGGGTGAGAACCAGGAGCAGGGCAGGGGAAATAGGATGGAAGAGATGAGGGTGGGGACAAAGCGGAGAGAGGTGGCAGAGAGCTTTAACACAGCTGGGCTGGGAGAGGACTGGTTTCAGACTGGTAGACCTGGCAGCAGGGATTTGCCTAGCGGTGGTGGGGAGCACAGCCCCCAGGAAGCTCTGCCTGGTCTGCTGGGCTCCAGAGAGGAGAGGTCCCTGGTCAGCAAGGGAGGAGAAGCTGGAACTCAAGCCGTGCACAGTCTAGAGCCTGTCTGCAGCTTGCAGCTATGGCCTGCGACCAACATCATCTCTTTAAGACACGCTGGGATTTCACACAGCATCATCAGATGCCCTATAGCACCACCAATACCCTATAGTACCCCGGCTTTCCACTGCCAACGCAGGGGTCCGGGATGTTCTCCATTACATTTTGTGGGCATTACAGGTTTCCTTAGGAAATATTTCCAAATAAATCCAAGTCATATGTGATACAGCAAGCCACTACCAGCGTAGTGCATTTGGGGGCATCAAACGAGGCCACCACACTGGCTGCTGGAGAAGGTAAAAAAGAAAAACTTGAGCCCGCTGTGTGCCCAATGCCTCCCAAACGCTCTGGAGCTGCTCGGGTTTGGTTTCTGAGCCTTTTTACTTTTAAAAGTCACACTTGTGAGACACTCTTCTTCCCTCTAGCGTCCATTTCAAGATGTTCCTCTTGCTCTTCAAATTCAGCTGAAGCGGCGGCTTGCCTAGCTGCGTGTGCAGTCGCTCTCTTCCTCAGGCACAGATTTACATTCATAAGTGATGCCACAACTCTCCATCCAGGAATCCAACATTTTATTTTTCTAGTTTATGCCGTGCCATGTAGGAGAATCCCATTGCCAGGCCGCCTTCCCTTGGCATGCTTAAAAAATTATCTCAATTATTCCCTTAATTTTAGCACAATCACGCTGAGCTCCGGTTGAGGATGCATAAGCACAACAAGGTTTCTGACGGCAATGGGAGAGGACGTGCCAGTGGCGGATGCCCTGTTTGAAGGATGGGTCAGAGCAAGACCCTGCTCTCGTCGCCTGTGTAGGACCATGCCACACCTCTTCTCAGATCACACGATTTGTCCTTGGGCCGTAGGAAACCAGCGCAGAGCAGAAAAATGACTCCAGTGTCCCCAAGGCTTGATCAAGGCTGTCACCACAGGGTTGTCTTTCTTCTAGTGACAGCAAGAGATCTCCCAGGCAGGATCTCTACTACCTAGGTCACCTCCCAGGTAGCTGGACTAGTTTCTAAAAAATCCAGCCAGCATCTCCCTCTTTGGGGACAGAGATGACAGATGTCCTTCTCTTTTGGGGACCAGGCAGCAGACCTGCCCTCCCAGAAGCATCTGCAGCGGGCCAGCTCTCCACCTGCAGCACCAGCTCATGGTCTGCGATGGCACCTTGAATTCAGTCCAGGACAAACGCTTCTTGCTGTCCCCCTGCCCTGCCTGTCCCCCTGCAAGGTCCAAGAGCTTTGCAAGCCCGCTCAAGAAGCCACGTACATTGATACAAGGCACGCTGCCCCAGTCGTCACACGCTCCCATGTCATCTTTACTCTTTAAGGCTGGTCCTTTGCCCCAGCCAGAACATTTCTGGTATCCCCCAGTGGAATCCTTGAGAGGACCAAGATGCTGCCAACAATAAAAACATGGCCAGGATACTCTGGCACAATGAGAAAGCTATCGCAGGGTAGGATTCGTCTCACCTGGCACTGGATGGTACCAAGCAGACTTGGTATCAAGCCATCTCAAACCCTGTTTTATCAATGGAGAGACTGGCGCTACTGGAGCATGACCCACCTGGTTAATGATACCCCAGAAGTGTCCATGTCCTACCATGGGTGCAGACACTGCCCATGGCAATAAGCCTGAGCACATTGAGCTCTGAACATGGTGGCAAGCCAAGGAACTGTGTAGGAAATGATCCTGAGCTGACCTGTCACTAGTATGTATTTGAAGAGGAGGTGTGTATGAGACTTTCCTTCCTGAACATCTCCTGGGCTTTCTCCTCCTTGGCAGCCAATGGAATTACCCCAAGGTTTCCCAGAGCTGCCAGATTTTGCCCAGATTTAAGCAATGAAGATGAATCCAAGTGCAAAGCAACCCCAAGCCTTCAATGAGAGGAACGGCCTCGGTAAGGAGACAACAGTCACAAGCCCTGTGCAGGAGGTGGGGTGTGCAGACAGCTGCGATGGGGACACTAGACAGGGCTACCACCCCCTTTGGTCTGTCCCCAAACGGGACGTGGAGGTCCCTGCAGATACAGAACGCAAGTCAGGTCTGAGCACGAACCGCCTTCGCTTGTCAGGGCCCATTTGTTTGGGTGGGATGTTGTCCCAGCCACGTTCCCTTCAAGGAGGAGGAAGGATTTTTAGACACTGAGATAACTCGCTGGCTGGCACACAGCTCCCCGCTTCTTTCTTCAATTATTTTTTTTATAAAGCTCCAGCTGAGCAGAGCCTTTCAGTATGCAGGGCAGCACCAGCCATTCCAGCAGAGCTGCTTCGTCGGACACCAGCTGAGTGATGCTGAGAGACCTCCTCCATGGACCACGCTTCTGCTAACACCCCAGCATTGTCGCTGCGGGCCAGATCCCTTTTCTCCCAGCCCTGGCCCCTGCAGGGCAGCTGCCCCCAGCTAATTACCCCCTCCCTTAGCAGCATGCACTGATGAGACTTAGCTCCTGGCTGAAAACTCATCCCTGCAGTGCTGATTTATTAATAGGTGAGGGGGGGAGCAGTTCTCGCCCCTCTCTCCTGCCGACACACTAGATATCAATTTGGCAGCCAGCAGCAAATCCCATTAAGGCAGCGAGATACTTAAAGGCACCAGCAGCTCCGGGCCCGTCACAAGAACAAGGGGATGGATCCTGGTAATGTACATCTGAAACTGGTTGCATCCAACTGGGAGCAAGGTTCCTGCCGAGATAAATATTAAGAGAGTCTGCAAAGGCAGGGATATAAGGGAATAAGCTCGTTCATTAAATGACTTTGTCCCTATTCAAGGGACCAATGCAGGATTTTAACAGAGGAAACAGTGACAAGAAAACCCACGATGAAACTCCCCATGTATTTCCCTTTTGGGCCAAGAGAATCGAATTCACGGGTAGCCCCTCATGCCTAACATTTCCTTATCAGCCTACTAAAGCTCTGGCTGGCTTTTACATTTTCCAGATGAAAAAGGCAGAAGGTGGATGAGCAGAGGTTAAAACCAGAGCAATAATTTCCTCTGTGGATCTGTTATAGTTGTGCAGATCTGATCTGCAACAGCCCTATTTATTTTGCTTGTTCTGGAAACTCCAACAGACAACAGCGTGGCAACTCTGGGAAACCCTGAGGTGCATCCGCTCCCGGCAGAGAGGAGACCACCAGCCCTTTTGCCCCGTTAGGTCGGGCTGCGATCACAAGCTTGCTCTCTTAACAAGCCTCCTTGCTGCTCCATGCGTGACAGCCTGGCACTTGGTCTCGTTCCACATTTAGCTTCAGGGCACATACTCTTGCAAATACCACTCTGCAGGTCAGATCGCCCAGAAAGGATGCAATGAAGGTAGCACATAAAAAACCTCACACCTCTGACAGAGCTGTCCACCAATGCTTGGCTCTGCTACCTGCTAGGCTTTCATGTGCTGAGAACTAATTAGTCTTCCTCCACTCCCTGTGCCAAAACCATATTAACAAGATGCGTGCATGATGGAGGGAAGTCAGATTCCTACTGGTGCAACAGCTTTGCTGCCAAGTCGCTTCGCCTTCCTCTCTCTGTATGCCCCAAACCAGTCTCTGTCCTGCTGGGTAACAGAGCTGGAGATCCACCTCGGGAAAGCAAAACCCAAGAGCCTGGCGTTATCACTTCGCTGAGCATGGGAGCATCCTTCTCTGGCCTCCTGTCCTGTGCTCTGGGCACGCCGTCAGCAGCACAGCTCAAGACTGAGCACGTCTCCCAGATAAGCACGGGGTGTCCTGCCCACAAGGTCCATCTGAAAGCAGAGCTTTCGCTTTCCTGCACATAACCCAGAGGTTCAAATGAGGAAAGAGGCATCAAGATACTGCTCTGCAAGTGCCCCAGGGCCCCCAGCTCCTGGCATCACCGCTTTCTGCTGCGGCACAGTGCCACTAAAACCACAGCGCTGATGCCAACTGCTTCGCTCCTCAAGGCCTCCAAGTCAGCTCTGGCCACTAAATCCCCAATGGTGGCACTGCCAGGACACAAGAGCACACGGCTTCAAGACCGTCTTACATACCTGTCCCTACCGATAGGCACCCCAGAAGGTGCTGGGTCACCAGCCGATGCAGTGATCAATAGGTAGAGTGGACACCCTCTCCTGCCTCTGGTCGCAGATGCCACGCCACGGCATGTGACAGCCTTGGTCAGGCCACCAGTGGGGCAGAGCTGGTTGGTAAGGGGTGGGGTGGCTGTTTTGAAGGTCACACACTGCCTGCACCCCTCAGAGTTATCACTGGGGTACCCGAAGGGAAGTCAAACCAGGAAACCCTGAGTTAAATGGGGTTGCTGAAGCCCTCAGTGACTCTCACTTCCCACACAGGAGGGCAGAGCTTTTTTCCTGACCGTTTCTCCAAGCCCTCTCCGTCACCACAGAGAAGCTCCCCACCCCACACACGTACAGTCAAGTTGTGTTTGCCAGGAGACGAGCTCACAGGCGCTTTTGAGGGTCCTTTCCAGATCCGCACCCAGAGTTTTGCATCTGCGGATGCAGACTCATCTACCTGCCCCAGTCTCCCCCCACAAAAACTCACTTATGCATTTTTTTTTCCCCCTCCGCCCCTTTGAAATCAAAGATGTAAATTGAGAAGGAGACTCTGAATATTTGGAGAAGACAGTCCTACCCATCACCCACGGAGATGACTCTCGCTATGGAGAAGGCCCTGATTGTCACCGGTGCTGACTGCCACCAAGGGCTGCAGGCTTCAAGCAGGCAGGGAGGGCACAGAGCATTTCTGAAAACTACACTGCCGCTTTCTTCTTTCTTTTACAAGGTCAGATTTATTTTTTTTTTGGTGATGGTCACAGTCAGCAACACTGGCAAAAAGTCCGGTTTTGGAGCCTATTTAAGGACACAGGCACTGTTGCTGGGTAACATCTGATGGGAAATCCTGCCTGCATCCATCGGATTGCACAGAATCACATGCCACGTAGCTCTTAATGATTTTTGATGGATGATTTCCTCTAGGACTCACCAAAACTGGGCAAACTAACTTCAAGCTCCAGACTATTTTGTAGGAGAAAGTGGCACAAGTATCACCATGATGAGACAAAGTTTTGGGACTTTCTCTATTATTCTGCTCCTCTATGTTAAGCTGACCAGTAGAAAGAAAACATAAACCAATTCATTAACTCATCATGTAATTACTGTTTTATCAACTGATTTAAAAAGGCATATCTAACATAGCAATTTAAACTGGAAAAAAAATGTGATGACACTTGGTTTCAGACTGCAACATCAATAAAGTTGTAAGGCACAGTCATTTGGATCAACATCTCACAGTGTGCAGTCACTAAAACAGATGTTTGGAATCTCACCTGCATATAAAGCAAATGCCCTATTGAAAAAAACAAGAGATTATTCTCTTACTTCTCTGCCTTATCTTTGCGGCAGCATTACTAAAAATTATTTGGTCATATGAAAATGGAAAGTCTATTCAATCTAAAAACACCTAGAGGTGGGACGCCTGATTCTGAAGGCACATGCAGGGGATGTTCTGACACCTGTTACAGAGGTCAGCTCCGTTAATAAAATTCCGACATGCAATGATGATCCATAAGAAGCAAGAGAAATCCTTCCAGGTTAGCTACGGAGCAAACAAACATGTTAATATTGGGATGAGCCACTTGGTCTGCATTCCCTCCCACAGCGATGCAGGCAACAAGAACCTCGGATGCCGGTGAACGGGGTGAGCTCTTGTGGGGGCATAAGCTCCGAAACCACCCAGCCTTCCTGGGCTCTTCCTCGGGCAACGCACCTCTCCCTTACAACCCGCTCCGGTCAACGCTTTCCTCTCAAGCCCCTGGCTTTGTCCCTTGGATGTTAAACATCCAGGACTGCAAAAGATACATGGTGGAGCTGCTGCTAGGTCAGGCAGCTGAGCATGAGAGGGAATGCCCCGTGTCCCCCACCTCCATAAACCGCAGGGTCCACGCTCTGCTTGGGTCAGTGTCCCTGCCTGGGCATGGTGTGGATGAGAGGAAATACGTTAGGACTTGTTCTGGTTTTGTGCATGAAGGCTGCAAAAATAACCATGTTTTTCTGTAATAAGAGGTTGATTAGCTCTTCTGCTGAGCAGTGGGTGCTCTTTAAAGAAAGCATTTCTGGACCAGCTGTAGCCTTAATTGAGGCAAATCATGTAATTTGTTTGACAGCTCTGCGTTTAGCTTGCAGAAGAAGCTGAAAGATAGCATCGATCTTTCAAGACCGTGCTGTGTACATGGCTCCAACACACGCTGCCACCTCAGTATCTTCTAGGATCGAGAACTTTGCTTCTGAGATGTTGTTGAGGCAGTGGGTCTGTCTGGTAATGACTGCAGCCTGGCCCAAGCAGCGCTCTTCAGCCCAAACCTCTCCAAGGTTTTTGTGGATGAGCAGACAGCTGGCTGGGGGTGGTTGATCCCTCCAGGAGGGCTCTCATCCATTGTGGGCCTGAGGAAAAGAGAGAAACACCACGGTGAACTTGCACTCTGGGTCTGGATATCTGCATTCTTCCCACCAGCTCTGCTGTTGCCCATTGTGAAAACTGAACCGAAAGTTGCCAGGCCTGGGAGCAGCACAAGGTATGAGCTCCCTGCATATACCACTCTATAATGCCTACGTTAACTTCAAAATCAAGGTGTCAGGTCACAACTCCTCAGTTTTATTTCTTCAAAGAAGCAACACGATGCTGATCTTACAGTAAGAAGGTTCAGAAATAAGCATGTTTTGGTGCATGTGACATTTCTCTAATGCCTACTTTATTTTCTAAAGCTCTCTCTAAGAGGAATTAATGTAAGTTTCGAGGGAAAACACACTGAAGTGGGATGTCAGGAACTTGTCCTGGAGTTTACCCAAGGAAAGTCTTGAACAAGCACCACTACAAGAGCTCTGCAAAAGACACGGGCATCAGCCCCGCGTGGGGAACACAGGAAGGGAGCAGAAAGAACACAGGAAAATTCTGGGCTATTATTCAAGAAAATACAAAATTTCCAATGCTCAAGCTATAAGGAACATGAAAGAATGTTTCTTTTAGCATTAGACAGACAAAGGTAAATGTCAGCACAAATAAAAGTAGTTCTTTTTAAAGAACAGGCAGGAGGCTCCAGAGACAACACAGAAGTCTGCTTTTTCCTGCTGCAAAGTCCCTTCTGCTTTCCCCAGCCACGCTGCAGGCAGCACACATACCTGATGCTTGTCAATCCAACAGCTGCTGGTCCTGAAATAGGATTTTGCTGGCCAGCGCTCCCAGTTTTTGCAGGCTGGGGCTGCCCTTGGGATCTGAAGGCAGCCGACACGTTGCGCTGGCTCAGAAGAGCAAGTTCCTTGCCCAGAGCCTGGGCTGAAGTTTCTTGATGAACCCTTGACTGGCATCGCTGTGTCCACTGCCTGTCCTCCTCTCGGCTGGGTATTTTTAGGCATCTTACTCTGTGGCTCCTCATTTTGCAGGGTCTTGCTGTGACATCCATGACAGATGCAGGTGAAGGGCTTTTTGGAGGGGATGGAATTAGACAACGGTTTGGGTTGGAGAACACTACGCCTTCCTGAGCCTGTGATGAACCTGAAACAGGGGGGGGAGAAGTGCAGTGATTTACCAGTTCATCTTACTCCTAAATGGCCGACCCAGTGAGCGAAAGGTTTCGGAGAACGCTATGTGATGGAGCTGGGTGGGCAGATGTGTCCCGGGGCACACAGCGATGCTGGCCTTGTGGAATTGCTTCTTCTGACAGTTAGGGGTTTGGGTTACTTGGCAGCCTCCCTCCCAGTATCACTGGTGATGTGCCAAGCACTGGAGCTGCTCACTGGTGCACAGTTCCAGATCAGCTCGCCCATCCTCCTCTTCTCAGGCAGGATTCCTGCATCATTCCTGGCCAGTGTTTGCATTGACTTGTTTTAAATACCTGAAGACCCCATCCAGGGATCTGAAATTCAAGGCACAGGAATAATCACAGATGAGTGGATCCGTTTTATTTTTTTTTAATCAGAGGCAGAGGTTTAAGAACAAAATCTTGAGATTAGCCTTAAAATTACAGAAAGTGCCTGACTGCTCAGGAAAATATTGCATTAGGTGCAGGGCTACTATCTGATTGTTCATATTTTAGCCCATGTCATCCTCAGTGCAACATACAGAGAAGAAAAATCTTGTTGCTGAGTTATGAATATAATGTGCGTGCATATATATGCTTAAAACCATTCTATATATAGCAGGGATCCGATTGCTCCTGTCTATTAAAAGAACCAACAGTACCTAAGTGCCTGATGTGCAGGGTCCAGGGCAGGAACATAATCTAAAGAATGTGACACCAAAACCCAGGCCCAGAAAGTTCAGCTTTATAGCTCCTAATTGACGGGGATGTGTTTTACTGCTTAGGTAACCACATAAAACTGATATAAAGTTTTCACTGAACACTTTCCATCATACTATATGCTTTAAAAATGTCTAAATTTCATAGGGCTTTTTATTTGTTTTTAAGTAAGGACACTCTGAAAGACTGGTATGCCTGACTCAAGAGCCCGAAATAATGCTCAACAGCTTCCAAAGAGTGCAGATTATATGGATCTGATGCTGCAAACACTTTTACATAAGAGTGGTTTTGCTCAGAGTTTTTGCCCTTTCCTGGTCAGAAGAATTATTTCCAGCAACAAGTTCTTCTGTGAGAAAATCACATCGGGTAGGACACGCTTCTGAAGTTAAACGTCGAGGCATTTAAATACCTCTCCAGATCTTGACACGATCTCAAGTCACAGCGATCCAGTGTATTTTTAACTGCCTTGCTGAATAAAGTCTATCAGTTTTATCAGGTATTCGCTCTGCAAAACACATGATGTCTATTAGTGACAGTGGGAAAAGGCTACTGTGTTTATGATTATTTGAATCTTGGTTATTATGGCCAGCTGCTTGTGATTTGAGATCTGGGTCATCTCCTTAGGTAATACCAGATTTCAAACCACTCCATCCATCTTGTAACCAAATCCTAGCAGATTTGGTTACAAGATGGGCAGATCTGTGCCCCATTATTCACTTTCATAATCCTATAGGGCATGACACTGGTACACTGTGAGATGTTTGGGGCATTGTCTACTCAATCTACAAAGATGATGAGATCATAATAAATTATATGCAAGTTAAAGAAATCAGATTAAATCTAAAAAAGCTCAGATTAAATTTAAAGAGACCATGAGATCATAATCTAAGACTTCTGTGATCACTGGCCACTAGGTCATTCCTTTAGATTTTTCACAACAGCTTCAATTGTTATTAAGGAGATATTGTTTATATTACCGTTAATACACAGAGGCTTTGAATAGTTTAATGATACTTCCGGTTTTTCCAAAATATATTTTTCCAAATTTTAATAGATCCGTTTTTGCCCTTGAAAGAAATGTAAAACAAGAACTCACATGCTAATATTTACTGAGGCAAAAAAAAAAGTGATTATTAACAATAGAAATAGATTAAAGTTGTACTTTTATAAGCTCCTCTACTTGAAACGTGTTTGGAATAACCATTATGAACGTTTCTAATATTCTTAAATACAATATTCCACAAGGAGTGAAGAGCAGGAATTCCGCTTTCATTCATGTAAATGCAGTTCCAGAGAGGCCTTTGCC
Source organism: Cariama cristata (assembly GCF_000690535.1). Taxonomy (NCBI): domain Eukaryota; kingdom Metazoa; phylum Chordata; class Aves; order Cariamiformes; family Cariamidae; genus Cariama; species Cariama cristata. Next base: position 40,719 of record NW_009605912.1, on the reverse strand, counting down.
TTTGTTCCTGAGTAGAAGAGCACATTTCATTTTTAAACCCTTTCCTGAATGCATCCCTTTCGTTGCATATCTTCCCAGAATTCCCAGTTGCCCAGTTAAACCTTAATCATTAGCTCAGCCATTATTTCCATCAGTGCCAACTGGGGTAAAACACAACTCAGTCGGAACGACAGTATTTTAGATTCACTTGGCACTGCCATAAATTAATGACCCAAGGTAAAAGACAGAGGCATGGCCTTCCACTAGACCTGATGCTAAGTTGGTGTAAGATCAGCTTTGTTCATCTTAATTTTACAGAACCATGCTGAAATACATCAACTGATGGTCAACACAGCTGGCCACAATGTCCTGCTTAAAAACTAGAATGGATTATGTAGGGTCCGGCCGTGCAATGTTATTTCCAAATTGCTGCTCTAGAGCACAGAAGCCAGATCTTATAAAACACTGCAGTTACTAATACACCTATCTACAAACAGTTAGTAGCACGTGTCCCTACCCGATGCTAAGCTTTCCCCAGAGGTTTAGGTCCAGTACCTGAGGAAGACTGGGAGAGACAGGAGTGGCAAGAAGAATCAAGTGAAATCCTTTCAATGAGGTTCTCATCACAGGTCTTCTTCAACTCATCTTCACAGCTGCCAGTCAGGCTGCAGCCTTCACCCTCTTCTTCACGGCTAAGAGTTACCTTCAGTGCTTGGGTGGCTTTTTCTTGCTGATCTGTTTGCAGGCACCTGGAAAACATCAAGCATCACACCTTTAGTTAGCTTTTCAGTTGCAAATATGCAAAGCCAAGTGCAGAGGCAAACAGCCAGGCAGTGGATTTAGTCACTACTGTAATTTCCCACTTTCCTAGAGGCAGGGAAAACCATCCTAAATGGATCAGCCATCAAAGCTGACTGTGTCTGATTACCTGAAAGCGTCCTAAAGTTAATCAAGTGAAACAAGGCAGATTTAAAATACTACACAGTGAAGTAAGCTCAGAGAAATAAAGCCATTTTTTACTGCGGAAACAACCATTATCTGTCTATGAGATGGGGGAATCTCAGCAGGACATTATTTTCCTTTCAGCCTTTCATTCGGTTAGGCCAATGCGATGTTTGCAGAAAACCTCATCCGCTTTCACTTCTTTTACTGTTTGAAGATAGACACTGTCAGGGCCAAGAATGACTTACCAGTTATGAAAAGCCATTTCCTTGCTCTCGTTAAGCAAGCAAGCGAGCCTATGCTGCTCTGCAGCCTGGTCTAGAGAGAGGTCAGAGCTTCTCTCAGATTTTTTTCCCCCTTGCCCACCCCACAGATGCTTCAGAACTGATGGAAGAAGGATTGGTACTACAGGGACAGGAGGGCAGGTGGCCAAGACTATCCCCTGAAACCACCACCAGATGGCCAAAAAGAGTTTATTTTATTATTACTGTAGAAAACGAATGCCCGTTTTATTGCACAACAAGATTTCGCCCGTCATCTCACCGCTTGTGCTGCTCTCTCCGTACTCTCAGTTCAGAGAATGCATCTTCCTGGTGCAGATTGCCTCCTCCTCCACAGCCGTAAAGGTTTTCCGTCCTCAGACCACGCAATTTCAAAGAACTCACTGCAGGTGGCTGCAAAAAATGACAGAAGTTATCTTGTTAACCTCAGGAACTCCACTTCTAGCTTGTGGATTTTAGAAAGCAGCAGAGTTCACTATTTGTCCTGAGTTTTCACATCACCCCTCACCATTTTCTTACTCTTCGGTTTTAAGAAGCCCCATACCCCAGTCGCATGCACTGTTACAGCCTGAGGAACCCAGGACAGCAGTAACAAAAATGTTGTCACTGGTGTATAAGCCCGTAGCATCTATACCAATAAACATATTAAGACCACCGAAATTGCATCATTCAGCATATGACCACAGTCCCCTTTCAGACCCTACTTTGTAACACACAGGAATTGCTTCAAATGTTCAAATTTCTTTCAGAAAAGTTTCCAGGGCTTGGACAGTGGCAGCAGAGAGACAAGGGAGGGACACATTTTTTCCAGTGGTTCTTTAACATCTGTTGTCAGCATTAAGTGAGGTTGCCGACAGCGCAGCGATGCAGGTGTCCTGTGCATGCCGTTTCTCTGATTTAGCACAGCCTGTTTAAATATATGCACGTGCATCCGTGCCGCGGTGAACCTCAGGGCCCACAAAAGCCAACCGTGACAAACCAGAGTGCATCCCGTGGGTATCTTCTCATTAAGTTACAGCCAAAATGAGCAGGCTGATCCGCAGGGCTGGGGTATCACCCCACCGCCAAGAGGACCAAACTTTGGCTTTGCGGGTTTTTATTTAGTCAATAGGAACGACCTTGCAGCATTAGCGATCTGACTGTTTACACCAACATCAAGGAAGCACTGCTGGAAAAAAATCTTTTGCTTAATAGCTGTTGTAGAAATACTGTCAAATTTTGCAATCCTGCCTTGCGCTTTGCTCAGCCAAGGAAATGTGCTGCCAGCAGCTGATACGTGATTTTCACGTGTTCCTTTACAGCTGATGGTTAATTGCTGCTAGCACATGGGCACCTTTGTAATATCAGGGCAAGAGACTCTCTGTCCTCCTCAGGGCCAATTGCATGTTGGGGAGCTTTTGGGCTACGGTGAGCCACCACAAGCCACAGTGGGAGCTCAGTTTATCCCAGGATTTATGGGGGTGACCAGGCAGAAATATGAAGTATACAAGAAAAACATACACCTAGCTTTTGCCTCCTTGCACAAAGGGCCTTGGTGGGGTTCCCACATATAACTTGACTGTGTCCTAAGAAAAAAAGAAAAAAGAAAATGCTTTACTCCAGCATTTAACAAATGGTGCTGTCTTTGAAATCAGTCAACGTCATTTCCTGTAGACAGGAAGATGTAATATTTCATGGCGTAGGCTCACCGTGTCAGCTGGCATGGCCTGACACTGCTGCTAAGAGGCAGTTTCTCCTTTTCTACCAGAATTTGTCTCCTTCTGGTCCTAGTCTGCCTTCTCCACTGTGCTGGTGCAAACATTTGGGTGGCCACATGGCGAGTCAGATCAGGGGATGGATCCATACTAAAACTAAATATGCTTTTGGGGGTTTTTCTGTTTGTTTGGTTTGCTGGGTTATTTTTCAGCTGGATCTCGATCAGAATCAGGTTCCCCATGTGGCTATGCAGATGCTCTTGCCAAAACAAGAGACAAGGCAGCAAAGGGGCAGGAAGAAGCAGTGAACATTGGGTGAAACTGTCTCTACCAGTAGTGCTAGCTACCTAAAAATGCACGTGAAATTATGGTCTCATTCCCTGGCAAGCTGTACTCGGTTTCCAATTACTTTTTTGAATGCGCACTCAGCTGTTGATGCTGCATTGCTTCATCTAGTTTATCATCCTGAGTCCTACCTACAGCAAGGAACTGAGGTGGGACTGGCATCTGAGAGAAGCAGCCCACAATGCTGGGAAAACAAAACACCATCTTCGTGGCTAATCTGTACTTTAGGGGTCGGTGGAGTTGCACCGTAAAGGTCTTTCCAGGAGCCTGGGAAAGATGTCTTGGGAAGTGCCAAATATTGTACCAGAAGTGAACTTCCCTTTCCATCCAGCTGTCCCCAGCTAACTTGGCGGTACTTCCAGGTGGCCAGGGCACGAAGGGCAGTGGTACATCCGTGTTTTGGGCTAACCTGCAGATCAGGTGTGTGAAAGGCAAGGAACTGACTCCTCTTGCTGAGGGATCCACTCCTGGAAACCCAAAAGAAAGTGCTCACTGACAGCAGCGATGCTGCGGTACATGCAGTTTGAGCATATGATCCAACGAGGAGTGAACGTGCATCACTACACCTTTCTAGAGGACTACCTTGGACCACATTCCTATGATTGAACAAGATAGGCCCAGATGTGACTTAACTGAGGCCCAGCTAGGCTGATGTGTAATTTAAAGGACTGAGCAGGACAGTTTTTGATGAGATGTGACAGGCAACTTCAGTAAGGGAGCACCACTGCGGTACGGGGCTGTCAAGAGGGACAGCAGTACGTAATGCACGGGGCTGAGGAGGGGGAAGCCCAGATGATTTGCACCTTCTGCTGCAGGGGGAAATAAAGGAGAACCCAGGCTAGAGCAGGTGCGTCCCATGGGAAAAAACATAGGCTGAACCTGATCTAGCAGCAGCATGGGTAGGTGGCATTCAAAGCACTCAGGCTTTCATCAGCAATAATAACATTCAGAAGGAGGTGGTGGTGTAGGAAAGAACGGGATTAAAAAGCATACATTACCGTGCGTCAAATCACTGGAATCATCTTCTGTGAACAGCTCACCAGAAGCAGTGGGATGTGGAAGAGGACAGCCACCGTACAAGAGGCAGGCATCGCTAGATCTCCCTGCATTAGCAGACAGCAGCACAGCTCCAGGTCTGGAAGTTGTCGGGGGTCTTGGGCCGCATCCAGACTGCCTTGCTACTGCCCCAAGGTATGGATCTAAGAGAGAGGTTTGGCTAATGTAAGGACAGCTGTGCAAGGCTTCAAACCACACCATCACCGTACACTGCCGACACGGTGACAGTTGCTGCACGCTTGGAGCTGCAGGGGACAGAAAAATATGTCATGGCAGCTACAAGAAACATGCTGGAATGAGTCAAGCCTGGAGACAGAGGGGTTCCTGGTGCTGCACACAGTCCCCCGTAGCTGTCCTCTGCAGACAGCAGAACCTGGGGACCCTCAACTAAACCAAAGTCCCTTCTCATCCTCCTCCTGCTCCTGGGTACCAGAGACCAGCTGCTGGCTGACTATGGGGTCAGGAATCGTGCCGTGCTCACCACCCATCTCCAATTGCCCCACAGGTGAGCCTGGATGTGTCAAGGGCTCTGCTACTTCCCCCACCTGCATGCCAAGGCTAAGAGTAAGCTGCCTTTCGTTTGCTGCCCATGTGCCTGCTTGCCACAAGCCCTCAGTCTTAAAATATATTGCTTAAATGCCCAGGCACAATGCAGATGGTGATGGCCACCTTCCCAGAACTATCAGGGTAAACCATGTACCAGGAGTTCTGGAAATCTGGGGATAGCTGTGACAGATTCCTCCAGTACTGCCACAGAAAGAAAGGTGAAAACTGAGTTTTCGTAATGCTGCAGGGCAAGGTTGATTATACAAAAGCTAGTGAAGGCAGACTTCTTCCCTGTCCTCTTCCCTGCCCAACCGCCGGCCGTCCTGGGAGCACAGCACAGTGTGTGCAGCCAACAATCCGTAGGAAAGCAAATTTAATTTCGGTGCCTAGATGAATACTACACTTTGTAAAGTGTTGAGCATCTACCAGCTCCAGAGTGGAGCAATCAGCTCTGTAATAATATGGCCATTTCCCTAAGAGCTGAGTGTTAGGGACCTTTAAAATATATTGGCCATAGTTGTTAATACAAACCCATGAAATAGAAAAGTACCCGAGTCAACACTGCTATGGAAAAGGCAAAAATATGGGGATGTCTGAACCCGACGATGTGAGCTCATCAGTTCAGAGCTGAAGGCAAGAATGTAAGTCTAGTTACACTAGGAAACAACACAAATTGTGCCCCGTCCTTACTGTTTCTGTCAGCTCGCTCTGTTAACTCGTTTTCTGAACCATAGCTCATGTTGCCAAAGCAGGATCATTGAGGGATCAGATTTTAATGGATTTTTTTCCCTACCATAACTACTATTACAACTAATGATTTGGACTCACTGGGATTAAATAAATGACAAACGTATGTACTTATTCCAAAACAAACTAAATTTTTAATGGAGTACAGTTGGCAGGCAAACCACAACTTGGAGGGGGGAGGCTGGGAAGCCAGCTGCATTGCCCACACTAATGGGGAGCAACAGGAGCAGTTATAGGAAATACTTTGTAATATTTAATGGTACGTGGTAAAGCGCATGTAGCATGATACATAAAAGCATGGACATCTGAACTATCGCCAAGGCTACCGGCAATGGGACAACAGATTTATTTTCAACCATTTACTCTCTACTAATGAATGTAATGGACTTAATCACAGAGGCAAAGAATATGGAACAGATCTCCTACGAGACCATGCAATCTCAGTTGCTAGGATGTTGCTGCCATTGAGGGGTGGTGACCAAATTGCCTTTCCTATTATTAAATTGCAGTAGAAAATCCTGCTACATCCATGCTACATGGGATTGACTGCTAGCACGGAAAGGGCTGTGAACAGCTGTTATTGAAAGATTCCTTTCCAAGCTTTGCTTCTTCTCATCGAGCAGAATGAACGCTAAGTACAGACTCCCAGCTACTGCTGGATTTTCTTGATGCTCCAGAAACAGTCTGCATTTTTCTGATCTTGATGCCTAATTTAGGACAGCTTTCATTTAAATCTACACCGTGCTGAACTCCAGCTTCCTCACTTCCCAAGTGAAGAAGACAACGTCCTTCATCCCTTTGCTATAATTAAACTTTGGCTTTGAAGAGGCCAGCTTGTTCTTCATCTTTCTTTTTCATGCATCATAACCAAAAAATGAACCCTGATAGGAAACCTGACATACCTAACCATGAAATGTCTCCAGCTAAACCACCTTTCTTGATGGATTCTTTGATGATTAGCCAATCCTCATGCATCTTCTTGGAAGGAGGGAGAGCAGTCTGGCTTGCTGGTATTTCATCCAAATACTCCAAGTGGGGAATGAATTTTTTCACTTCAGCTCTGTAATTATAATCTGGTTCCTGGAGAAATTGAGAAAGCAGTCACTTGAACAATTTGTTTAACAGTGTGGACTTACACCAGCAGCACAGCAGCGTTCAATTTGTATGACTGCCATATAACTTGAAACGCCTTCTACAAGGCAAACCTATTCACCTCCTTCGACAGAAATAAATACAGTCAGGAGTTTCATTTCACTGTGCTTTCTCCTCACAGAACTTCTACTTTATGTTAGCAATGCAAATGCATGTCCCCCACTCCTTTGGTGTTTACCCACCGATGACTTTGGTACTTGTCTTTATTATATTATGGATAATGTACAAAAGCATAGAAGGCCACGGATGCTCATGGAAAGCCTGGGCATCCTCAGTATTCAGCCAGCCTCTCTCCCTGTTTTGGTGATTCTCTGGTTGCTGCAGCAATACTGAGGTAATAAGAAGACTTGCAAACGTGGTATGAGTGTCGCTACACCTGCTGATGGAAAGAGAAAGAGCATTTCCATGGATCATGTTTGTAGGCACACCCATAAACCAGCTACAGTGAATGAACTGCACTGATCCTCTGAGGCTGTCTTCAGAGGTTCGGGGTGCGATTTTATACGCTGTTAGCAGTGATGGCTGACTTTAAACCATGTTTTCTTCTGCAAGAGGTCATATGCCAACAGGAGGTGCCCAGAGGGCTAAAGAGGACTGCGCTTGGGTTTCTTTTCCGCGGGCTGGAAAACCAACACGATTGCTCCCAATGCACGTGGACTCAGCGCGACAGCCATGGGGGAAAGCACGGGTGCAAGCCCCGTTTTGCGTGTGTGTGTGGAGCTGCCATGGTATAAAATGGTACACGAGCACATGTCGATGCCCGGGGACCTCTGAGCAGCAAGGTCAATCCAGAACAGTCACAGTTGTGCTCAGAGCACACTGTGAATTGGGCAGTTTTGGCGGATTCCAGCAGTAGAAAGACAACTTCACATGGTACCTTCGTCTTTGGAAAAACTTAGCAATGCCTCAGGGCTGACTGGGTCGTGCTCCTTTGGAATGGAGCTATTTTTGGTTAAAATAGCCTCAGATTACAAAAGGCAGCAAACAGTGATGGAGATCTCTTCTACTTAAAGTATACATCAAGAGTGCACTCCCAGTGGCAGAATATGAATGGACAGCTACCTACAAATCAATTGCTTCATCCAGATAAATGTTATGCTTTTCAAGAAATTGCATGCAATATTAGAAGCCAAGTCCTCATTCAATATGGAGCGGTCACAAAGAGAAATCTTTTGGTGGGCCCTGGCTGGTTGCACCCTCCCTCCCTCTGCCCAGCGCAGCACCGAGGCTGGCAGAGGGAACTCACCAAATAAAGAGTGGGTTTGTTGTTGTTAAGAGGCAGACACTAAATTTCTTTAACTAAGCTGTTAATCTTAATTTAGAAAATGAGTCAACCAATTGCCATGCTACCCCGTACCACACGTACTCGGAACAGAGCCTGGGCTACAGCCAATTTCCAGCCATGTTCTGTTGGAGCGAAGCATCATGTTATGCTCATGTTACATTACTGCAACAGAGGCTCCAGAATTTATCATCGGGTTGTTGCTCGTGGTTTAGATAACAGGGGAAGATGACCTCATCTGAAAATCAAATTACAGAGAGCAAACAGGCTGTCTGAAGAAAGAGCAGTAAATTTAGCTGCATCATTCTGTAGATTAAAAGGAAATAAATAGGAGAGCTTTCACAGAGCTGTAGCAAGGGCCAGACTACAAAAAGGAGCTTGAGGAATTAGAGCTGGCCACCCAGGGCCCACCAAAGTAAGCCCACATCTATTCTTTTCTCTATTTCAGGTGGCTTTTCTATATCCTGAAGAAACACAAACATGAGCTGAAATCAAGAAAGTGACAAAGCCCATGGAAAAGCTCTCAGCAGCCAAGGGCAGGGCCGGCTTTGTAACCACCCCAGGGCTGAGCACCTTCCCAATACGGAGACTGGGTGGGAGACTACGGTGAGCTTACAGCCTGCCTCTGATACAGCTCAATGTAAAACATCCTGTTGTTGCAGACTCCTTCAACAAATTCTGGCTGGCATTTGAATGCAACTAGTTGCAGAGGAGTAGAGACAGCCATCCAACGTGGATTGCACACCACCACCACGTACCACTCCTCTTTGAACTCCCGGTACGTGACAACACACAGCGGCATCCCAGGGACCGATTTCCTCAGCCAAATAAGCCAAGGGCAACCTGACATTTCTCCATTACATCTAAGGACTGAAGGCACCAAGTGAAAACTACGTTCTCCAAAAATACCACTTTCGTTGGTAGGGAGTAGAAACAGACTGTCTATTCTGTTAGGATACATGGCATCATTTTCATGGTAGGAAGCTATGATAAGGAAGTGTCAGAAGTTGTACTGGTCTCCATAGGAGTAAAAACAATAAGTAGGCATGCTTTGTCTATCAGTGCTTCCTTACTGTGGGAATATGTTTTTTCCTCTCATGATTGCACCTTCCGGAAGGGAGAGATGTTGATGGAGTTAGAAGTGTGGTCTCTGAAGTATACTTCTACCCGTTCAAAACAGAAAGGCAAGTGTATAATATTTTCTTTAGGATTCCAGAGAGGAAAATTGTGATAGCTAAAGCACTACCTTCTGTGTCTCCTTTTACTGAGGGATATGATCAAGCCAACAATTACATCTGAAAAATGCTAATAACTCATTTATCTAAAAAGTGCAAAGATTTAAAATATGCGCATGTCTACTACACAATTGAGTTTTAGTGAGAGCACCTCTGCTTGCAAGTCTAAATCCAGGACAAATATCAAACTGGCAAATTAACAGCATGGGTATGATTGCTTTGAAACGCACAGCGAAGCTATGGGACACGGCACAGCAGAGTCACACCACCAGCTCCTGCTCTGCTTTCTAACCCCGGCACTATCAGCTCTTTACCGTGCTGTTGGGGATTGCACCATCGTGTATCAAATACCTATATGTGTGTGCATAGGCCTGGGACCTTCCAAAAGACCTGGATGAGAAGATATCGTGAGCTGGCCATAAACTGTCATCTGATCATATGTGTTAGATATTATGTGACCAAAATGAGGAACAGTCATCTTGGACCAAGATTTTGAAACTCCGATTTTCCTCCAGTTAACTTTTCAGTACACGCCACAATCCCTGTTTTTATATCCGGACAATGCTTTTTTTCTGAAGCAGGGAAAAGTGAAACAGAGTAATATAGCTCTGAGAGTGTTCACAAAGAATTAGATCTCCCTTACTTTTCTTGTTGAGTGCCTTGAAACCCAAGGCAAATCATGTATCACTATGTTTTCAACTTTGTGACACAGAGGATCTCATACCCTCAACAAAATACCTCTGCAGAAATGATTTTATCATTTTGGTATGTAAGAGGTGAATCACTGCATTTTGTGTCTTCAGCTTTTGCTGAAGGTCTTTTTGGTCATTTGATTTTAATCTTTCAGGGGAAAGGATAACAAGCAGTTCCTACAATATACCTTTTCCTAGTTATCTCAAGCATCATTTTTCTGAGGGTTCAATTTTTGCGCATGGTGGTCCTGGAGCACTTGGTGTTGGACTGTAAAGCCTCCAAAAGAAATGCAAAAGCCCAAAGACAGATGTCTAATTGAGACATTGCAACTGGCACATCTTGTAAGAAAAATATTAGCTACTTTCTAACGCACTGCAAGATCCCTACAGGCTAGAAGGTTCCATACAGCTGGGGTCCATGCTCTTCTTGGTCTTCCTCTAAGATGCCTGTTTGCACTTTCTAGTTTAATCCCATTCTCACAGGTAAGAAGGAACACATCGCTAGGAAGCAGGCCTGAGTCTTTACTAGCACTCCTTGTATTTCATTTGTGCTCATCTTGGAGACAATAGCCATGAGGGGACAAAACCAACAGAAATGAAAGATGGGAACTGCATCCCATGTCATCACTCAGAATGATACAACAGGAAGATGCAGAAACTTTTCTCATTTCCAACTCAAACTAAAAAGCACCGCCAAAAAATTAACACAATATTGGCAAAGCAAGCCCTCACCTCTGCAGATTCTGCATTTGGCTTCAGACAAATAAGATTGCCCTCCACTGTCAGGCGGCTCAGCTTGCAACAAAGTCCCAGGTACTGGATCTGGTTGATGTCCTCAATATTGTTCCCTTCCAGGTCCAACACCTCAAGGTGATCCAACCAGGTCAGCTGGCTCAGGTCAGAGATATTGTTATAGGCTATGTAGAGCTCCTCAGCAGAAGTAAACAGAATAAATATGTAAACCACAGGCTTGCACAAGTAGCACTCAAGCTTTGCAAAATGTTTTCTAACGTTTGAAATATTACACAGCACAGCATGAAATTAGCATGGAAGTGAACATTTTTCAAGTGTGGCTGTTGCTGCCTTAAATAACTACAGCAACAAACGCTATGCTGCATTAGGCATCTTCAGGATCAGACCTGAATGTTACATCTCATTTAAAAAAAAACCCACTCTCACGTCTTTTAAACTAACACACGCAATTCAAGGCATCCAATCAAAGCCCTTTAGAAAAACAAAGGGTTAGAAGAGAACGAAGACTACAAGTAACGAGTACGAACTGAAGGTAGTTGGGAGATCACCATTTGACAGGACACATCTATACTTACTTTTAGAGAGCTGCAGGAGGAGATCCCATCTAAATCTGAGAGCCCACAGTGAGCCATCCACAGGACATGGAGATGGGACAACGTGGTTCCAAGATCCCTTATAAAAGAAACAATTCAAGCTCTATTTGAATGGATGAGGGAACTCAAGACTTGCTTTCTTTTCCCTAAGGCTGGGCCACTGCTACTTCCTTCAAATCTCACACTGTTTACAAGAAATGTCATTAAAAATGTTCACCTTCAAAGGTGGAGAATAAAATTATACCCCTTTCTACCTCTCTCTCTCACAGACATCTTTATTCTTGTATGACAACATGTCACCCCAGTTCAGTTTGATTAAAATTCTTCCAAGAGCTACATCATGGTAATTCTGTCATAAATTGCAGGTAATTGCTAAGAATTAAGTGAGGTTTGCTTATGCTGGCATCATTTGCTCTACACACATAACCCAAATTAACATATCTGAGCTGACTGCACAGTCAATTCACTCTGTCCTCTTATGGAGTTACCTTTCTTCTGATTTTTCAGCTGAAAGGAATAGCTCTGCTGCCAAATAACATTTGTTGAATCAGCAGAAAATTATAATCCTTTCCATCCTATTTTCCCACCTTTTAGGTCTAGCAAAATATATAAGGGATCATTTATATGAATTCCAAACTTTCTGGTCCTAACCCAGAAAAGCACATATTG
>NW_009605912.1:1601-28734 GCF_000690535.1 Cariama cristata | reverse complement strand
TGTGTGATGTCCCACTGACATTGCAACAGTACACAATACGAAGACAATGCAAAATGCAAAAATGGTGGTAAATTAAATTGGAGCCTTCACCACCTTCCATCTTGGGTAGCATTAAGTTGCATAAAGCCACTACTCAAACATAAACTACTCAAACTTTATCAAATCCTACACCAACCAAAAGCTCAGAATTCTCTACTGTAGCCATGATATCAGACTATCTGAATAAAAAAGAACTAAAGAGCGAGGAACTAAATATGAGGACCGTTTGGGGGGGGCCAGGGGTAGAGACTAGCACGGAGTGCACAGAATCATAGCAACGGCTGAGCTCATCATCTTGTCTAACCCCCATACTCAAGTAGGGCCAGTTGCCCAGGGTCACATCCAAACAGTTAAATAGTTCTTAAATGGAGATTCTTGGACCTCAAAATTGTGGATTAGTTATCTTTCATAATATCCATTTTTACAATATACATTATAATAAATAATAGATACTTTAAAGCACTGTCTAGGGAAAACTGCAGAAGATAAAAGAATATGGTCATTGGGTCCCTTCTGATCCTGGAATAAAAGTCACAGTTCCCTTACGTTTTCTTTTCATGGACCATGGGGGGAAAAAAGCAGCTTTGCATTGCCCTCTGGGAACCTCTTGCAGCTTTGATGCAGCTTTGCAGCAAAACCCCCTACGGTCCAACTGCCTGCTTCAGGGATACTGCGCCGCCAGCCAGTCCGCAAGGTCAGGAAGGAGTGCTTTTACAAGTGGGGATAGACACATTCTTGTCCGTGTTTTTTGTCATTTCCCCACCATCTGAATACTTGGGAAGGGCCACTTCAGGAGAAAGGAGACTGCATAAGGCTGAATAAAGGATGGTTGCATGGAAAATTATCCCCAGATACCTCCCTCCTCCAATTTGTCAAATACAGGGTTGAATAGGACTTTCTAGGGTGAAATCGGGGATTTTCACCTCTCTCGCTTCTAGGGCATGGTTTGTCCATGGGCATAATTCAGACCTATCTCACTTCATCCATCCTCTACCACTGCAGGGGCCCCAGGCATCGGATGCCTCTAACCACCTCTTCCCTGGATGTCACAGATTTATGTAAGCTCACGACGGATACACTATATAATGTGTTTACGTAATGCTTTATAGCCTTCGAAGTACAAACAGCGTAGCTGATCTAATGGCCAGCAAGAAGAAAGCAAATAAGAAAAACTTCAGTCACACGACACATCTCTTTCCAGCTAAGGCTACTCCTTCTTACAGGAGAAAACCCTCAACTGATATAAACCACAACTCCTCCACTGAATTTTGTGCATCTAGGCAGTTTGCCCGTACTGACACAGGACATCGCCGTCTAGCATAGAGACATAAGGATAAAGCAACACACAGAAACTCCCTTCATATAAAAACAATACGGTTCCTTCTGCGAACTTGCTGCAAACTTACTTTCCCTCGTACCTTAGTTACCAGGGCAACGGGGAACACTTGCCATTGTGTCACCGTACCTGTGACCAGACAAGCCCCTACAAAGATGGAATTTTGCTGTATTTCTTTCCAAGTACTCATTCAGATTTGCCTGACCTGAAGGACTGTAATGTCCCTGGATGTCACCGCATCCCCAGCCTTGCAGAAGATCTTCCAGGGACTATTTACGTTGTGCATATTTTATAAGTTAAACAAACACTGGCTCTAAGGCTTCCTTGAGGAACAGATGCCTCCCAAAGTAATATTTACAGAAATTTATTATTAGATTTGCAAGCTGCATGCCTATAATAAGAAAGAAATTAAATTAAATTACAAAATCAGAACCTACCATCAACCAAGGCCAACACATCCATAAACACAAATATAGCATTAGGAGTAATGTGAAGGAATTACATTGCTCATTTCATGACCCACTTCAAGCATTGATGAGTTTTTCAAATTTCAGGCTAATTTTGGTGTAGAATTTTCTTTTCTGTAAACCACGAAACATAGCTAAAGGAAAGCGGTCACTCTCATTTTTGTATCATTGAAACAAGTGCTTCTGACAGATGCTCTGTTTATTAGGCCAGCAAAGCTGAAGACAACCCTAACCTGATTACTTTACATATGGTATGGTAAGGTATGATTAATGATTTTTTACAATTTTTTCTTTGTCTTGTACTTCCTAACTGAAGGTCTTTTGTTAGAGAAGGAGCTTTCAGTAATACGCTTGTTCCTAATCTCTCTCTGTCAATATAAAGGATGTCAAAACAAAGCAACGGATTAATTCCCAAGTATTTTTTACCCAAGGACCCAACAAAAACCAGCTATCCCCTCTACTACTAAAACTTTGATCATTTCATGCATTTTGAAGCAGCAGTCCCCTGCTCCTACTCGGAGGTCAAAGAGACCCCGAGTTAAATCGTATTTCCCTCTGTGCGTTACGGTTTTCATCAGTTCCAGTGCTCGCTATGGCCAAGCCCAGTGCACATGAATGAGGTCATCAGTCCCTACTCGCACCATCTGCTAAGTCACGCACCGCACGTATTCACTATGAATTATGAGCTAATGAGTCTTCAAGCCTTCTCCTGCTGCAGACACCGTTAGAAGACGACACTAATTTCAATGACTTCTAAAACTTACTTACCTTACTCGTCACAATTTTCGCTGCCAAGTCTATGGTCTTAAATCTGTTCTAGTTTCATTCATGGGTTGCAGCTCTGACTCTCCTACGCCTAACTTTGGCACAAGTCAGGAGTAGCATGTTTGAGGTTAACACTAATCAAAGTTGATTAGTATTCGTATTCCAGATAAATGAATTAGGTTGTATATCCCATGTCTTGGGTACTTGCAAAAGGCAGAACTGCAGAATGTTTGCAATGCAACCCAAGGTCTTCTTATTAAAAAACACTTACGCAGACACTTCAGAAAAGAAAAAAACATGGAAGCTAATGGGAACTGGTTTCTTAGGAGGCTCAAGTTGGCCATCCCAAGCTCACCTTTAACCCATAAAACAAGATATTAAGAAAGCACAAACTTTGTTGCACTAAGTCTTTGGTGTCACTTGGCCCACTTTTGCTCTCTGTATTCTACTTGAGGAAAGTGAGCCCGCAAGCCAAGGGATCTTCACCCCCTGTCCCTCAAGCAGAGCACTCCGGCTCTTACGGAGAGCAAATGTTCGCTGTCCCTCCTTCACTGCTCCCGTAGACAAGCAGCATTGAGAAGAGGCAAAAGGACTTTTTCCTCCACTCAGGCCCAACCGCAGAAATTTGCTGCAAGTTAAAGCCAGGAATAAAGTTCCTTTCACTAACTCTGGGGTCATGCGAGCTGCTGGAGGAGCCTAAAATTCTGGGTCACGTAGTCACATTTTGGCCCTGCAGATCTTCACTCCTGCATCCGTAACGAGTCATCACCAGTCAGAGCTGTTATCACAGGCAAAGTACATCTGCAAATATTTTATTCGGTAACTAACAAACTGATCTTTTGGAAGTTGTGTGAATCACACTGCAGCAGCAGATAAAACTCCCTCATTAATTACTACTACTAATTGCCCCCAAGAGCATGGCCGCTGTAAGGTGAAAGAGGAATGTAACTCAAAGCAAGCTGCTCCTGACAACCGTGTGCACCTGCATTTCTGAAAAAAAATTAAAATACTTTGGAAATATTCTGGCTGGTGAGAAACGAACTTAAGAGCTTGCAAGAGATGGGAGTGCCTCTTTGGGATCGGCTCTACTGCATCTGGCACATCCACCTTGGACGACGTCAGAGCAAAGCAAAGAGTTGTGTGAGCACGCATGACCGTCGTGTGCGTGCAAGCGTGCAGACGGGTATGTCTTCATTTTTGTTAAGTGCAGAGGGTCAGCTCAGCCCAAATCAGGGAGATGCATCTTGTGACTTTTTAACAAGAAATGGAATTAATGGGACTCTGCACTCTGATAGTAATTTCCCAGGGTAAATTATTTTAATATAATAATAAACTCTTTAATAACAATTACAGAGAAAGAGATAATAACAATAACAAAAAGAGAGAAAATCCACTATAATTACACACATAGTGTAACAAAACACCCCTTCCCAAAATAATCATTAACCAAGATATATATTATTATTGATTATATTGATTATATAAAATAATCAATCGCCTACAACAAAGCTGGGGAGGGACCTTTTACAAGGGCATGGAGTGACAGGACAAGTGGCAATGGCTTTAAACTGGAAGAGGAAAGATTTAGATGAGATATCAGGAAGAAATTCTTCCCGATGAGGGTGGTGAGGCAGTGGTACAGGTTGCCCAGAGAAGCTGTGGCTGCCCCATCCCTGGAAGTGTTCTAGGCCAGGTTGGATGGGGCTTTGAGCAACCTGGTCTGGTGGAAGGTGTCCCTGCCCTGGCAGGGGGTTGGAACCAGATGGTCTTTAAGGGCCCTTCCAACCAAACCATTCTATGATTCTATGAGACTAAAATTAACGAGACGCATGTCAGAGACCTGAACTCCCCTGTATTAGGCATGATATAAACGTATAGAATAGAACGGTATCTATGCCAAAAATAGGGTAGAGAATAGGACTGAGAAGTTTGACAGCTGAAATAGGAAAAAAATGAGGCATTGTACAAAGTTGGTGCCAGTTGGTCGTACTATGCAGCACAGGAGCACTCCAGCGATGTGCAAACAGCAAAGAACACATAGAAGGAACCAGAAGACACTGTAGAGAAAACGTAGCTCCCATTAACATACACAATGGATAATTCAATTCCAGTGGACAAGTGTCCCATCCCAAGTGATGTGGAAGCTGAGAACTTTACAGAAGGGGCAAGGAATTAATAGGCAAAGCAATTATATATCCTGCTCACTTCTGCTACGGTTCATGCAGGTCAGGTTTGAAGCAGAGAGACAGAGGACGGGGTGGGAATGTGTACGTCATACCTTTGGTTGTGAGAAAGAGAGGATTACAGCCTCTGAAGCTGCCAAACCAGTGTCCTCCAGAGTAATTACTCCACACACCCCCCTACACACTTGCCTGCAGAACGCACACTGAACACCAGATCATATTGTTAGTATCCAAAAGTGCCAAGAAACGAACACAGACTCCCCTAGTTTCACCTTGAACCCACAAACTTTCACTAATAACTGATTTTTAAAAAAGAATATTAAAAAAATGAAGGGTTTGAAACCTGGGTTCCAACTATCTCCAGATACTGCTGCAGGGATGGGAACTCATCAAACAGCTCTGTGTTTCTGTGAGGGTCGTGGCAACACCCTCCCCACTTGTGCACCATCATTTAGGACTTTTTTTCCCATGAAATGTGATGCTCCCATCTTGTCATCACTTCGGCAGACTGGGGGAAGAGCAGAGGGGCAAGGAACAGTTTGGCTTACAACACCTAATAACAAGTTTGAGAAATAATGTGTTCTTCCATTAATCCAACATCCTTGTTCTACGGGGATTGATTCGTTCCAGCCAAAATTTTGTTGGATGGAGACCAGACCTACAGAGCCAAATCCTGCTCTTGGTTTCACCACAATAAATCTTGAATAGCTCCACTGAGCTCAAGCTACCCAGTAAACACTTACAACAGCACAACCCTGAACACATTCATCAGCTTGAAAACCACCGTTTCTTTTGGAAGCTGGTTTTGAATCATTCACCTAGAAATAAAACACTAAATCCACTGAACTTGCAAACAGTATCTCAAAGCACACATGCATCTGTTGAATAAATCTGCAGTAGCAATACATCTAAAATAACCATTGATGTGGATATTATTTATTTTTAAAGATCGCTCTGAAAACCAACGCACTGGTAATTGGAGAGATTCAGATTTTAAAAGAGTGACCGAACTACAGTCTCACAAAATAAAGAAAAAAAAAAAAAAAAAAAAAAAAATCTCATCTCTGATCTACAGAAATCAAGTCAAATTTATCAAGCTGTACTGTGATAACAATGATCCGGTCCATATGTCAGCACACAATGGTTTGGTTGTACAGATAATTCTGACATCAGAAGTAAAAACTTTTAAAGCTTGAATGTTATTTAAATCAGTAACATATGTTCTAATAGGAAGCTTACATAATAGTTTCATTGTACTCTCAAATAGCTGTAAAGTATTCAAAATTGTAAAACTGATTGTATGCATGTGTTGCTCGGATTTGATCAAGTCCATGACACAGCCCCCAACCCTGCAAGCAGCCCTGAGGCCATGTCCTTATGCCCCTGCAGTGTCCTTTCGCAGTTGAACAAATGTCGTATGAACGTGAAGACCCACCTTGCTTCGCAGTATTGCGGCCTTGGTTGGTTTTGTACTTACTCTTCCAAATTCAAGTAGCAATATGTCGAAAACTAAGGTGTAAGATAAGAAGGATCACGTCCCATCTTTTGCTGCCAGAAGCCCGCTTTTAGGCTGAAATGCCTGGAAATGTAGCACCTAATATTCTGGTCTCATTTTCCTTCTGAATCGTGCAGTTTTTTCACAGTAAGGGTTCCTAACCCTGTTGAGATACGTCGTTGGAGACTTCAAAAACTAAGCAAAAAAGAGATTTTCCTAGGCAATTCTCAACTCCTAAGCTTAAACACATCAGAGAAAGGCAAGTGTGTTTCAGGCGTAACAGAAAGCGTGCATTTACCAAAGGTCTTTTTGAAAAGCTGTGTCTATGGAATTCTGTTTTCATATCTCCCTTTTACATGCAAATGAAGAATTTCTGTGTGGACAAAAAGTTATTGTTGCCAATAGGTCTTTGCAGTAGGGTGTCTCTGGTGTCCCATCTTTTTGAGGCAACCTTCGCATGAAGAAGAAGCTGTTTTCCAAATGGGCTCCAACGCTGATGCCACTGGCAATATCTCTCCCAGCAAAAGGATTTCATTATTTTATTTCAGGTTTTTTTTTTTTGGTTGGCTGGTTGCTTTTGTTTTAAGTTACAAGTTTGGAAAGGGGCAAAGGGCTAGCATATTGCTTTTTTTTAACCTGTGGATCTCTGCTGCACACTTCGCTAACAGTAAAATGGATCTCTGGGGAGGAAATGCAACTCCCCCACTGCTGCCCAAGGGGTAAATCAGGGAGAGCATTCAGGGTTTCACACTTTGTCCAGCCCATGACTCTACCTTCTCAGCTTCGTTATGCCAAAGCGAGAGCCAGCTGCCGCAGCTTTCATGGCCTTGCTAAAGCAAATTATGATTATCAAGGAGCCACGTGCTTTTAGCCAGCACTTTCTCTAAAGCAAAAGCCTGAAAACAAGGACAGGAGACTACCTGGCTACAGCAGTTAAAACCACGAACTGTTCAAGGCAGTTTGGTTGTTGTCCAGGACTGGAGCCAGAGACTGCACTGGTGGTCCTGGTAGAGTACTTGACCTTTGCCATGGACACGTCTGTCACCAATCCTTCAACCAGAGACACTGCCTAAAATCCCTTGTTCCACCAACACCAGTGCCAAACCTCCCCCCTGCCTCCGGTGGGGCCAAGATCTCCCCCTCCAGTGCCGGCAGGCAAGGATGGCATCTGGAGATGGGAGATGACAAGAGCGGAAGAACTCAACGCCAACTCAACTCAAACGCCATCTCTGAGCCATTCCTGACTTACAACGTTTTCACTCCTCATTGTTGCTTCTCATTGCCTCATTGAACTCGCTGCAGCAACCACAATATTACACTAAATGTTATGCTACTTGCAAGCACTTTATTCTCCATGTCAGATTATATCTCATTTAAACCAAAAGTGCTTGCTGAGACCAAGAGGAGAGAGGTATTTGTAAAGGAAATGGAGTGCCGATACACACGCTTCTGTAACTAGGCATAATCGTGATTAAGTTAACCCAGACGCTTACTTCTGTTAAAGTTAATACACATAAAACGTAGTTCTAGTTTCAAGTGCTCTTGTTTTTAGTTGCTGTCAAAAAACCTAGAGCTTGATCAACGTTGATGTACTCAAGAGTCAGGAACAGCAATTCCCTAACACACAACTATACAGTGTGCGTCGGAAGGATAACGTAATTTTGTGTTAATTTTCTTTTGATCATTAAGACTGCTTGTCAGCTTAGTTACTGGTTTTAACAAGGAAAGATCAGTTGCTTTAAGTCAGCTCCCACAATTTGAAAGGAGTAGGGGTTGCTAAGGTGTGGTTCTGTGGGCCAAGACTTGCCTTTGATCTTTTTTTTTTTTCCTCACCCTAGTCCAGCTCCCACCCTTGGCATGAAGCTGTGCCCCAGAGATGCTGTCGAAACCCAACAAACCGTGCTACGTCTCACCAGCTGCATTCCATCTTCCACGAGAGCAAGTGAATTTTCAAACAGGATAAAGTTGAGACACACACAGTAAATAAAACTCTCACACCCACATATCCCTTGCCCCTCAATTTAGCCCCAGAGCTACTGACAGTTCCTATAGCTTTGGCAATCATTCATTCTCATTGTTGAAAGTTTACATATAAAAAAAAAATAAAAGGATAATGAAACTGTGGTTACAGAATGAGTTATTTACATTGAAGGAATGAATCCCACAGTGCTTTAAAATTTCCCGCATGCATAACTTTTCAGTCTCCCACATGTTGTGTGCCTGTTTCGCAGTATGTTCCAGGCCTCAGCTTTGGCAGAGTAAGACTGATATATTGCAACTTTGATTTAATATAGATCTCATCCTTCAAAATCAACGCTTGAAACTTTTAACGCTGCAGGGTAAGCAGAAGGAATATTCTGGAAGAGATCTAAATCAGCTGACAGATTCACTGGTGTTAAGACACACACCACACACACACAAAAAAGCCCTCAAACCCTTTTTCTGAGTACCAGAAAACTGGAATTGTAGATTAATTGACCACACAGAACTAAAGAATTGGATCAGCTGTGAGTTGCTATTCAACTTTTGTCACGGTAATAGCTATACAGTTTCCACTGGAAAAAAAATAATACTTGAGATACTGCAGAAATGGGTTGATATGAAAAACTAGAGGGAAAACGTAATTTAAAATGATTAAAGCCACAGTGGTGGGAACGCAGGTTCTCAAGATTTTTTAGATCTGGCACATTTGCGTGATATTAATGATTTTCTCCTGTGGCTGGTGGTCATTTCTTCTTTGTACCTTTTCCTTCCTTTCTTTTTTTTTATCTGTGCAGATATTCAATAAGAAAAATAGAAAAAATAGAGAAGCTTTCAAGGAACAGATACAGGTACAACTTGGGCCTGTGAATGGCTGGCAAATGCCAGTTGATTTCCTCCAGATTTCTTTTCCCTCTCAGCCTCTAATGTTCACCCCAGATTTGGCATGATAGACTTGTCTCCATATGTCTTGAGTCAAGACTTGTTCCTTAAATGATAGCTTCACAGGAGACTTTCCCTGCTTGCCCTGGCCTCCAGATGTTCTTTTACAACAAGCAAACAAGATGTGGAAGAGAAGCTTGGGGGACCTCAGAGCCCATCAACCTGACTACTGAGGCAGACAAGACCTTATAGATTTCCATACTGAGGGTGTTACGACGAGACAGAGCCTCAGCATTTATTTCACAGTACACCAAAAGACATCTGATGCAGGTTTGCTAATGGGATGTATAGTGAATTCCACACCCCATCCTTGACTTCTTTCAAACAAATTCCCACTCCAGGGGGATCTAGCAGTAGATGTTGTAATGTGTCCTTAGTCATGGAGATGAACCTTATGGCAGAAGCGCAAACCCTCACAAGGGCTCTCAGTTGCCAGAGATGCCACTGATCAATGGAGAGACTTCACCACATGCGAGCAGATTAGTTGTTCCAGCTCCCCAGCACACCCCTGCCAACACAAGTCTCAAAAGGCCTACACAAACCACTTCAGAGGAGCTCACACAAAATTCTCCCACTCATCTTGACTTAGCTTTGCAGGCAACGGTAGTCGCCACTCACAAGTAACAGTTCCTTTATAGATTAATTTGCAATGGTTCCTTTGCAGGAATAACTAATTGCAATGGTTCCTTTCCAGACTACCAACAGCCTCACCAAAATGGTACGCAGCCTTTGTGCAAGAGAAATGCATACCATGTAGACTTCCAACTAGTTCATGAGTTGGAATAAAACCCTTCATTGGCTACGATCCATATCAATCTTGAGAAAAGCAATTCTGTTAACTTGAGCTGGTTGGCTATTGCCTGGGAAGTAAGGGAAAATATTCCCCAAAACCACTGCAGAAGAGTTGTGTAATCCACTACTTGCCACATTATTCAAAAGTGGACCCACACACCATGAATTTCAGTGGCTCTCTGTATCTCTCCAGTGAAAAAAAAAGGTTTCCAAATTGACATACCTATCATTTTTTACATAAGCTAACTCAAATATATTGTACAAACAATCTGGTACCACTGTTAAGTACAGACAGTAGGAAGTGAAATAACTGTATTTCACAAGACACAGATATATAGATATACAGTTTTCTTTCCAGCTGTGTTGAGACTAATGTTTCTTCTGCACCATTGAGTTAACTTGGGAATGCAAAAAGGAAAAAAACCTCAGTGAAGATGGCTGTGAGTGGTATTTAATATTAATGAGCATATAAGGTAGAGAGATGACTCCCTCTAATTATAATGCTTTGTGAGTTTAAGAATAAATACCAGTTAACCGAAACTATTTCATAAAAAATAATGAGATTGTTGAAAACAAAAAACCCCAAACCACTCAGAAAAAACCTGCACTTTTACCTTAGTGGGAAAATCATTGCATATTGTGGATTTGAGCAAATACTCAAAAAATACAGAATTTGCTTATTCGCACAGATGAACCTTACAGAAGGTCCTTTCGACAATGGTGGCTATACTGTTTAAACACATAAAAGTGACAAAATAAGACTCACTATACAAATAAGCATATTTTTAAATATTTAAAAAATCCTCCAGTATGATTTAGTAACCATATTTTAATGTTCATTTTACAAAGGATAAAATTTATGCTACTGATTCTTACTATTTCTAGGGTCAAAATTTAACACGTGGTAATAAAATTTTTTTTTCTTTAAGAAGTTCTCATGGAACAAATGTTACATTTTAAAACTGGCTTTACCTTGGCATGCTAAGAGCAAGAACTTAAAAAAAAAAAGTCTGTGGGATCTTAATAGGGATAATTATTATAATTATAAATAAGGGTAAGATAAACTACACAACAATAAGCAGAGTAAACCAAACCTCTGTAAGTTCTTGCCTACGGTGAGATGAAGCAGTAGAAAGTGGAGTGGTAGGTCTGTGAGGCTGATGAAGTCCAAACCAGGAGGTGCCACAAACGGTCTTTCAAATATTCAAGCCTTCAGAAAACTTCTGTTACCAAAAGTGGGTGGTAGGTTACATAATCAGATCTTCACGTTCAGGTTCTCACCTCCATGAGAAGAACATACGCAAAGAAAATGTGCGT
The DNA here is from genome assembly GCF_000690535.1 of Cariama cristata. Lineage (NCBI taxonomy): Eukaryota > Metazoa > Chordata > Aves > Cariamiformes > Cariamidae > Cariama > Cariama cristata. The sequence goes on along the minus strand of NW_009605912.1, from coordinate 17,418 downwards.
GCATTATACCGGCTGATGGAATCGCAAACTTCACCTCCTAAAACACGAAGGCATTTCTGTATTTCTTTTTGCAGGTATTGATCCACCCCTGAGAGACCTGAGGCACCTTGTAAAAACCTCAGGATAGAAGGATAAAACTTTGCCAAACAGCAAATTGGAAAAAAATCTAGAGAAAAAGAAGTGTGCTTGTATTTTAGGGGAAAAATAGCAACAAGTCTTTTGTGTGCAGTAATGTGTCCACAGAAAATAAGAAAAACTAAATAAACTCCTGCGTGAACAATATTTTATAGAAATTAGATTATAAAAACTGATCGTACACTGAAATTCTATTTATTTCTTCATTGTTTATTCATATTGCTTGGCAGTTAACAGCTGATGAATACAACCACACAGCTTAATTTCCCCTCCAACCTGACTCCCTCCCTTTTTTAAAATGAGCACTTGCCTTGCATTCCAAGAACATAATTTCCCACTGAACGTAATTAATTTCAACTAAAAAAATCCAAACAAGCTGCAGACAACCAACTCTCTTGTAGGAGAGAATCAAAACAACCTACAAACCCATTAAAGTAAGGCTAAGATTATTTTCCTACCGATTTCTATGCAGACAACCCTTCCACAGTTGGATAGCTCCACTGGCAGTGGGCTAATTATTACTGCTTCCCAACCCCATTCTTTGGGTTTTCTCAGATGATGATTATAACCATTCTTTCTCACCACTGACTAAAATGAACATTTAAGTGTAAATTTTCATAAGTGATCCCTGACATTGACAGCTGAAACAGAGCAGCTGCAAATCCTAATAGCCAGGCATGTAAGTACTTACTTGCTGGCAGAAATCAGCTAGTTATTACCAATGCTTTTATTTATCATATAATAGTAGCCATCCAGAGCATGTAAGTGAGATCATGATCCCATTAGGCAAAGCCTTGTACATAACTCATTCAAAAGACTGTGTCTGCCCCGGAGTAATACATAAAGTAAACAACTGAGATTGAAAGTACGGCGAATTTCTACAGCTAACCCAGGATGCTGTAGAAACAACAGCTAACCCAGGAATTGAGTCATATTTTTGAAGTTCTGGTCCAGTGGCTCAGCCACAAAGCCTAGTCTTGCCACAGCCTCGTCTAGCCAAAGCCTAGTCAGCCCCAAAGCCTCTAGTCATTGCCATTGCTATCTGCAGTTGGTTCAAAGAGTAAAGCTGTCCCTGTAATCCCAGAGACTGGAAACAAGTGAGCTTGGGGACCCCTAAAAGGTTCCTCCTTCACTAAAAGCAATTGGTGCCTCTTAAGGAATTACTACTTGTAAGCAAACAGTATTTGGAAGACCAAAACACCGATTAATATAGAATTTCAGAGCTTCCCTTTGGAAATGACAGAAGCTTTTATTTGTGTGTTTTCTTGGTGAAGGAAAGGAAAGGAGAAATGATGTACAGAAGGTGAGAGCCAGAGATGTGGCTTTTGCAGGTGTGGGTGCAAGCACTTGTTTCTGCTCGCTGACCTTAAAAGAGTAAGGGCTGGATTCTTCCCATGGGACCAAACAGTCTACCCTCAAACACCAGAGAAGAAAGGCAGGACGTCTCTATCCTCAGACCTTCTCACAAGAAGGGAAAAGCTGAGAAATGTCCACCACCTCCCCTCTAGTCCCCCGACTCCCTGGAACACACCATACTGTCAGCACGTCCACAACTCAGGGAGGGCTCGCTTCCAGATAAGCAGCATCTCTTTGACAACATCAAATGAAGCTGGACCCCAGAGAAAATCATACAGGGAAAAGGCTTGAGGGCTTCATGTCCACAAGCAATCAGATTTCCCTAGGGCCTAACGCAGACACCAGCTGATTGTGCTTTATTGAAAATAATCCACTCGACTAAAAGTAGCTGTATTTCTGTCCCAAAATCATTACTTTTTATCAATAACAGGAATGTCCTCAAAACTGTCAATGCTAAATAAAACCTGAGGTCACAGGAATTTTGCCAAGGTTTGTCATATTCCCAGGGATCTGCAGGCATTAATACAGAGAAGACTCATTAATACAGAGACTAAGATTCAACTCAAATGCTTTCCTACCTCCTGGGAAGCACCCAAAGTCCTCAAAGAACATGTTCTTAGACTTCATAGCAACCTTAACTGCTGAAGGACTTTCAAGCTGGCTACACAAAAGAAACAACAGAAACATTTCCTAAAGAAACTAGCTTGCATTTGAAATGAAATGCTTTTCCCATTCAGAAAAGCGAAAGTCAAAGTAAACAGTGATGGTCTGGGCACTGAAATATGGACATGAAGAATTCACTAACACTAAATCAGAGCCGTGGTTCTCCAACTCCATGTGTAAGTACAACATAGAGCAAGAGCACCCTGATCCCTCATTAAACACTGTAAGCAACTATGGTAATACAAATAAATCATCTGTTGACAAACATTTGTATCTTTAATGCAAACTAAGCAACTGAATTGATTTTAGAAAATATTTTGGGGTTTTATCCATCATAAAAGCAACGTTGATCCTTGCTGCAAAAAACTCGTTGCATTTACGTGTAGTACCTATGTTACATGCATCAGACATAATAATACAGTAATTGCAAAAAAATAAGAAATGACATGCAGAAGAAAAAGCAAACTGGAGGAAAAAAAAAAGAGCAAGAAAAGGAATAAGTAAAAATAACAAGGAAAATGCAAATTTAGGGGAATGATATCCCTAAATTTCTTCTGTTTGAGAGAAAACTATCCAGGAAACAGCAGGTGCCTAGACACAGCAATACATCAAATTTTGGGCTGATCAGTGTCACGGCTCAATCTTATGCAGGAGGGTGTAACTTGGTCCAGATCCACCAAAGCACTTGGACTAATGTTCAATGTTCAGCTTGCGAGCAGTTCCACTGAAGTCAAACTTCTTGTGACTTTAAGAGATGAGCATTTGCTTAAACTCTTTGTTGGATAAGGATCAAGAAGTAATAATGCTAAGTTCAAATTTCTAAAGATCCTGATTAAGGTCTCAAAAATATAATTAAACATTAGTTTAAAGACCTGGCCCTCAATTAAGAAGGAATCAGTTTGGCTCTGGTTTCTTAAAGTCATGAAATGATCAGCTAAATCCTTACTCAAATCACTTGGCTCACGTTTTCAATTATTTTTTCACAGTCAAGAGGGCTTGAAACTTTTCAGAAAGTGAATACAGAGATTCCTTTGTAGCCAGTCTTGTTCCCAGGAGCTGGTGTTTAAAAAAAAAAATAATAAAAAAATCTCATAGATTTTTATGAGAAAATCTCATAAATCTTCTAAGACTCATAAAAGCACCAGAATTGTTGAATTTCAATGTACTCTGCATTTTGCTTGTTTGAACCTTCAGGACAGCTGTCTCATTTCCACTCTCCCATGATGACTTTACTGATCCAGATGGATCAGGATTACTGTCCTCTCATTCTGCAACAGAGGGATGCATCCACTGCATCCACTCTTCTGCAACAGAGCAAGAGCAATTTGAGAACTGCATACAACGCAGACTGCAGTAAAGAAACGGTAACCTACCTGGATGAAGGAAATGTGCTTTCCTTTCCCTATATCCCTCATACTTAGTTTTGTCCCCATGTTCTGCAGTCTCTGCACTTCATCTCACTTAAAATATAATAACCTTTCCCTGGTACAAGCTGTTGCTTATGTAGCCCTGGGAGCAGACCAGTCTTCTGCTGGCCACAATGCGTAGAGCCGAATGGGAGGAAATTAACTTCAGCTGGTGAAACACCTTCTGCTATAAACTTATGGGAACCAGTTCCTCAGATTCCCATATCTGATTTAAAAGTCCAAAGCCCTTTCATAAAGATATCTATCTAACATTTTGAAGCAGAACTTTTCATTCATCCCTGAACTGAGAATAAAAGCAATCTGATAAAAAATACACAGGCTACATGCCAAAGCAGAAGTAGTAATTCATTGCCCTTGAAATATAGTTCTTTTACTGGAAACATTACAAAGAGGAGGACCGTGTGTCATCACACAAACAAAAAAAAAGGCAGTTTTTATCAGGCACGCTTCAGAATAGGCTCCACATTTCATCCTCAGTTCATAAAGCTACAATTTCTTAGCTGCGAGTAGATGGGCGAAGGTCACCAAACAAGGACCTCATAAAATCAGTGTGATTTAGAAAATTAACAACAACCTGAACTAATTTCTTTCCACAGTACCCTGGATTTCCCAGAGCTGTTCCCCTTTAGCAAAGGGCCAGTAGAAAACTAAAACCCCGAAACAACCAAAAAAGAAATTCCCTTTCAACCACCAAGATGGATTATCTGCAAATAAATTCAGATATATTTTCCTTGTGGATTAAATTAAATAGTTGATAATGATATCCTGCACTTATATATAACCCTTTAAAGTTCCAAGTATTTAAAAGTAACGCAAGCTTTAGGAAGGATGGGGAGGGACCATTAATTTACAACTAAAGTAGCCCAACCACATTCCCTATCAAAGGAATCAGAAGTCCTTCAGGAACTACCAGGAAAAGCCAATATCCAAACTCACCGACCTAGCAAGCCTTGCTCTCCCACAGAAAACTGTAATACGTGAGTACCTTGACTCCTTGCTGCCAGAACATCCCTCCTTTGATTTCTATCGAATGGCAAAAGGCAACACACACCTCAGCATCTTCACAACTCAAGTTCCTATGTGAAGTCGACTGGAGTAAATGTTTCAAAAAAAATTCGTAACTGAAGCCACGATCATAAATCCTTATTTTGACATCTCCCTATATGCAGTTTACTATCAAGAGAATTCTTCTCCCATTTTCAAACTGAAAAAAGATGTTTTAATTCCATTTCATCCTAAAATAATTAGGAAATTCTACTGTGCAAGACAGAATAAAACAAAAATAAAGTGACGAAAAGCCAATTTCCCATCTTATCATGCATACACACTGACAGCCTTTTCTTCATAATCATTCACCACAATACATTTTTTTCACATAATACAGCATGAAAAGAATGTCTGCTTTTAACACCCCAAGTATATAGGAAACACCCTCTATCTTTTGCCTGCTTTTCTGTCCTTGCCTTCTTTTCAGTAAACAAAGCAATCTTCCAGTCTGTCCTTATGAGACATTTCCTGTTATCTGCTGCCCATTTTCAAATTACAACCACAATGATTCTGACCTTATGGCTGAGAAAGTCTGCGGGAATTACTTTTAGTGAGAAGGAAGAACATATTTTCTCTCCTCCTCAAAAACCTCAGTTGCAAGGGTGTGGTCGAATACAACAATATAATCACTTTTTGGACGGAATTCAAACGTCAATAAGTTTAATTCAGAAATAAGATTTCTAAACATTTTTTGAGGCAATGGCAACAGCCTGCTAGCATGACACCAGCTATGTTACATTAGCTATAGCAGACATCGCTACTGCCGTGACAGCGATGTTGCTTTAATGGGCATTAAATTGACATGATGCAGACATCCAAAAATAAAGTTCAAGTACCCAGGCTGTGCTTGCATGGGCTGTGTGCCCCTAAGTGAGCTGTGTTTATCAATGACAGATTGTCGAAGATGGGAATTAATAAAGGAAAGCTACTGCTGTACTATACTGACCGAGTTCTGGCCTCGGAGAGCTAACAGAGACAACTTCTTCCTCTACCTAGTCCCCGACAATTGCATTTAACTGGCACGCAGAAAGCACACGTATTTAAAGGAGGAGCGGGTAGCTTCTCCTGGGGTTTGTGTGTCTGGGAAGCATCACAATATTAGACTTGATATCCAAGCCAAAACTTATTTACGTTACAGTTGATCAAATCAAAACTCAACTTGAGCCCAAACGTTACCTGCATCAAGGACCCCAAGAATGTCAGGTCACAGAAAATGGTTTGCCAAAACTTTTCATGACAGAAGTTAGAGTCTCAGAATACAAAGGAATGTGCAAAATCCTACTAAAGCTGTAAGTCAAATAAACTAAACAGTTTAGTTGTCCTGAACTGCATCTCAATACCAACAGAACTAGTCAAAACATTTTCCTTTGACACCTTTTAAGAGAATACAGATTTCTGACCAAACAAAAAACCTCTTTAAATTTTTTTTTTCTTTTTAATATAAGAAAATGTCTTTTTATATTGTCAAAAATATAACTTTTTTCACCCGCTACTTACTCCTCCATTGCAATAATGGAGCAATTTCATGCTTATGACAGTGGTTGGTTGCCATTAAAATAATTGCAGCAAATGTAGAATCACCACTTTTCCATGTTATGGACCAGAAAGTGGAAAAAAAAATTTTAGACTGCAAATACTTCATCTCATCACCACAACAACAGAAAATAAGATCGAAATGTGACAACTGAAGTTCATTAGCTACTTTAGTGACGATGCATGAGACCGAGAATTTATTGCCGTTTCCCATCATGGAACATGTTCTCTTTAACAAGAAATAGCAAAATCGCTTATTTTTTTTCCCTTCAAATTTAGCACATAGCCATACAAAGCCAGAGAGCAGTCCTGTTTTAACACAAAGATGGCCTTTCGCACAGCCCTTTACTGATATGAACTGTACTTTTCCATTATACATTAATTACTGAGGGTAATACAGATATCAACACAGGACAGAGAAGACAGCTCTGCCTCCTTGTTGCGACAGTTTTCACCTCTACCTTCCTAATCTGCCAACTCCCCACTTCTCCAGGAGAAAACGTGCAATACTTTCATAGAGCTCAGCAAACCAGGGACACACAGTCTTCACAGCAGCTCTCACAAACCCAACTTCATTGACTTCAATAAAGCCAAAGTGATTTTCATCAGCTGAGGAACTTGTCGGACCTGTATAGAACAGGCTACTGTGCACAATAAAAGCCCAAAGGCTGAAACACTCTGAAATCCAAGCACCTAGATGTAGGTAAGAAGTGAATTTCTAGCTCCTTTCAAATTTGCAACAAATTTCCATGGATTTCAGCATGACAGGAACTTCCCTGGTGACAGACTGGGGCTAATTCATTGGCACCACTGCAGCCACGCTGATTTATTCCAGCTCAGGTCCTGTCCTTAAACTTACGTGGTTGCAGAGCACATATTCATGACCTAATCCACTATCATGGCATGGGGAAATCGAAGAAACGAAAGCAGTGCAAATGAAGATTTTACCACTTAAATAAAATGAAGGGCTGTCATTCTTTATGTTTATTTCAGTTATCATTCATTTCTTACCTCACAGACACAAGCAAGCTATTGTTCAACTTCAGTTCTCTCAGATTAGGTAGATAGGCACCTATGGAACAGAATAAAGAATCACTTTGCAGACCTGGGAATGGAGTAGAGGAAACTTCCGACAATTACAAGTTGAAGCATCTAATTTTACATGCATTTCTTACCTGCTTCTGCCAGATCCATGCTGGACCTTTTCTAAGAAAATGAATGAGATTATTTCACTTGAAAAATATTTCACTCTTTACATTTTTGCAACATATACGTATTGTCTGCGTGACTATCCAATTATAATTTTTGGAACTCCTCTCTGACAATTCTGATGGAGTATCTTTCCAGACAGACAACAACAGAAACCGGCTTGATGGGTGACTGTTTTCTTTGGTCTGATTCCCAACCCTTACTGACTATTAACTGAGGGATACTCTGAAGAGGTGAGGGATGCTTTAGAGTATAGCATTCCATGACCTCTGATTTCTACATAATGCTCTTGCTTCTTTCCCCCAAAATCTTTTTCTACTTATTAAATGCCAAGTAGCGATGGACTTATTGGATACACAGCTAAGTAACACTTCTTCAACATGTAATTTTGAGTCAAGCAACAAAAGCATAATTTCCCATGTCACAACATCACCTTTTACAGTTCAGAGGTCCCCAAAACGCTACTTAACTTTTTGCTAAGCATTGCCTTCTCCTTTTAATTTTCTGGATGTCATCCATTGTTTATTATTCAATTGTACAAGTTTTGTATCTATGAAAACCTCAGCGTTCTGTTGCCATTACTTTGATTAATGCTTTTTTTCTATTCCCAAGAGACATTTGCCTTTTTGGTTGCCTCTATGGGTATCTCTGAACCAAAATCATAGACCAAATCCTTCCAAGCTACAGAATAATTTGGATATAAGCTTAAGTCCCAGGAAACATTTGCTATTGACAAACAGCAAGCTTTTACCCATTCCCACTAGTAAAGTTTACCCATGGCTGGCGAGCATCCTCCGATATAACATGCAACCATGTAGAGGTAATATCAATTTTAGACAAATGGGATCATTGCTAAAACATTAAAATCTGTTCTCAGCAAATATTTTTATGAGTCCTCTGAGTAATCTCTCTCTGGCAAGGGTGATTCAGCAGTGTCCAGAAGGTCATCATTCCAGCTCTTTGCAAAGGATCAAAAGAAAAAATGGAAAAAAAAATAAAATAAAGAGAAAGAAAAAGGGAGTGGGATCTCAAAAGCAAACAAAGGAGGTCATGTTGCTCATCTCATTTCCCCAAACAGAACAAGAGCATTTATGGCAAAAACATTTTAATAAATCTTGTTTTAGTGGAAGCATTATCTATATCTAATGCTATTTGGGAGTGATTATAATACACATATTGATCTTCATGCTATACTGCAAATATTTAACTTCACATCTTTGCAAAGCTCTTTAGAAAATGTTAAAAATTCAAAACACATTGTGTAATTTTTTAGCCTTATTTTTCAATCATTTTACATAATCCATAAAAATTGTAGTACAAATTATAACACACTATCCTCATCCTGCAGGGCATACTTTCTCACATCAAACAAGTTTTATAAAGTATGGCAACAAAATAATTGGGAGTCCTGACAGAGGAGATACTAGGATCTCTGTTAATTATTCACAGCAATCATACTAACTACTGAGCAAAGACTTCCTCAGATATAATCCATGCACTAAAAAAACCCTCCCAGAAAAAAAGAAATCAAAATCTAGATGAAAAAAAATTGTTACCACGTTTTTGATAAGCAACTTGAAGCACAGAGAGATGACTTCCCCCAACGCGTTGAAAGAAAGAACAAGAAGGATGCAGGGGTCTCTCCAGTCCCACCACGGCAGCGGGTAATAGCCTTGCCATGGATTCAACCACAGAGGTTAAAGGGTTACCAAGCAAAGGCTATTGCGAAGCATTACAAAGCAAATGGAGTTTAAAAACTAGCATTAAGCAGAAGATTTGAAGGGGAGTTAAGAAGACCAGCTCAAGAGAAATGGAAAGACTTGCTCAAGAAAAAGCTTTCCAAGGAATGCATTTAGGGTTAGTTCAGGAAAAAAAGAAAACACCATGAAAGGATTCAAAGCAGCAGAGTGACAGGCTGACGATCCAGTTTTCACATCTGGTTATTTCATTATTGTAACCTGATCTTCCATCTCAGACATTTTATTGTATTTTGGCACAATCTATCCCTGGGAAGTTGTAGAGTGTTAAGCTCTACTGTGCTGTTTACTAGGCCGAAATAAAAGTATACCATGTGCAGCGGTGCAAAATTCTGCCAGCAAAAATTTTGCGATATATTTCTGCAATTTTGCAAGTTCTTCCCTCCTTTAAGTTTTACATCCAATACGTATTTGTTCTTTGCTGCTAGGAATTCATTGTCCATTTGATTTTGCTGGGTTTTATAGTCCCAATTCCTTATAAATAGATTAGAGACTGGACGATTAAGTTAAGAAGAGAAAATTCTAAAATGAAGATGACAAAATAAAAGATCTATTCAAATGTAACAACATACTTTTAATTATCTTAATTTCGACACTCATGGCATCTTTCCTGAGAGCAAGGATGCAATTTATTCTTACACTAACATAAAAATACTCTAAAATATCAACAATATTAACATCTAATATTAATTTTAAAAGTACAAGCAATATATTCCTCTTCCTGAAACTGCCTTCATACTGTATAATTTTGATTTTTAAAAATGAGAATACTCCAGAAAAATGCCGATGACCGCAGTACAAGGCGGAGAATTCAGAATGGCCAGCAATGTTATCATCTCAACTGTCTACGATTCCCTCTCACTAAATACCCTTTTTGTTATATGGCTCTGAAACGACTAACCACCAACAATGTACTAGTGTTAAACTACTCTACTGTACTATCCCAGTGGAACAAAACTAAATGAAGAGCAGACAGAAATCAATGTGTAAGGCAGGTGAATAAAAGGGATACACGCACACTCAACAACGTTGCCTTAAGTGCTGTGCTTCACAAGCAGGGTAGCAATGCAGATGTCTTTCTGAGCTGCCTTGGAGCTGCAGGAGACATTTAGATAATTGATAGGAGTGAGTAAGGAGTAAGGTTTTATCATGTTCTACAAGCTACAAAACTTGTAACACTTGCTGTTTAGATTATGATGTATTCTTTAGGTAGCATCATGTATCTCGTTTTTCTGTTGTTAACAAAACATCATCGTGGCTTGACTTCTTACGCCCTCTGGAATATGGACTAGTGAAAAATATACACAAAAGGAATTATTGACAAATACTTGCATTTGCATCAGGCAATCTATGTGTTTTGTTGATCCTACGGTACAAAACAGGCATGTGAACACGGGCTGTACTCTTCAAGCAAGAGCAACTTGATATATAAATTAAACAGGCTATTTAATTCACTTAAGCTGTGTTTGATCAACTAAGATACATCACATTGATGTTATTTCCATGCAGGTTCTAAATGTGTATTTTTTGCATGTTTCTGGGGTGAATTGGGCAACGCAACTGGAGATAAGACCACAGCACTTGCAGGTAAACCCAAGCTAGCTGCAGCCTAGCTATCTGAGATGAGAATCTCACAAAACCCCACATTAATACAGGGTTTAACATAAGTTCCCTGCCCCAGTACGTACTTATGACTCCTGGAGAGCCTGCCCAAGCCCTGCTGCAGCGGGTGCTGTGGCACCTTCTCAGCAAGGCTTGTCAGTACCAGTTAGACCAAGACCAGCGTGGGCAGGGATGCACACGTCGGACTCACGCCTCCAGCCTCCGCATCGGCTTCCTGACCATGCGAGTACCTGCCGCTGTGATGCTGGCTGCCAACAAACGCCTTCCGGCTTTGCATCAGGAATACCAACAAATAGAGCAAGAGGAAAGAAAGATGATGACTCTGCGTGAAAAATAACGCGTGCCTACTTCTGAACCTTCAGCAGAGCTTTTCCTTGATAAAATGCGTGCAAGGGAAGCAGCAGTCTCCAGACACGTAATCAACTTAGCCTGGCCACTAGCAGGCAACAATTTAATAAGTACCAGCGAACAGCACTGTGGGTAACTTGATTTGTAGCTATTAAAATCACTTAGAAGTAAGAGAACTATGTAGTGTCTTAAATTACTCTATCCCACCATTACTTTCAACAGGAATTTCTACGAGCCGATCCCAGATCTGTCAGCAATCAAAACCGAAGGGATAAGCTAATGAAAAGGAAATAGCCCATCTATTTCAGTACGAACTGAAGCCTACATGTAGCTCAAGAGTACAGAAGTCCAAGATCTGCAAAGCTGGCTACAAGACTTGGCAGGGGGGTTCAACGTTTCGCCTGTCACTGAGCAAGGTGCACTGAAAACAAACAGCTATGGATTTCAGCAATTACCCCGAGCCCTGTTAAGACTCACATTCAAGCTCTGGCACGAAGTCTTTCCTTAATTTTAAAAGTGAACATGTGAAAATATTTTAATATTGGTCTTTTCGTGTTTCAGCCCACACCCTGCCCCTAAGAAACATAACTGTTCCTCCCCACCATGTCACGCCACTATGTAGAGGGTGACCTGACAAACTGGGAAAGGTTAGCAGGATGGCACTTTAAAGTTTAGCAAATCCCAAAATGGAATGCTCATAAGAAAAACTCAAGCAGCATGTTTTAAACAATTCTGGAAATCTTGCTAAAGAAGACGTAGGCCCTCAGTGCTTGTGTTACAGTCTGCGTATGGCTGCAAACATTGAAACATTTCTCAAGTGGAAATTGCAGTGTAAATTTGGGACTCGAGTGCTGCAAGGTTCCAGGTGACCCAGAGTTATGTGTGGTCTAGTAACTTGCAACAGTTTCCCCAGGCCATTTAAGAGCTTACGCAGCCTATTTTATCTTTACATATAAAACCATTTAAAACAATATTGTTTACTCCGTGCAAACTGATCATCCAAACAAATAATTCCTTGATGATAAAGATGCTCTTACCCACCTTCTGCAACTGAGGAATACAGTGAGAGCAAGGTTAAGTGATTTAATATGGCTATAAAGAAAGCTAATAAGCCAGGTCTGGAATGCAAACAGAAACACCAAATTGCAGAGCGGTCCAGGCTGGAGGAGGTCTCGAGCCCAGCCTCCTGCTCAGAGGCAGGTCTTCTCTGAGATCAGACCAGGGTGCTCAGGTCTTCACCCAGCCAGGTCTTGAAAACCTCCAGCGATGGAGACTCCAAACCTCTCTGGATACCCCTATAGCTCAACTGTCCTAATGATGGAAAAGCTTTTCCTTTTTGTTATTCCAGCTGGTCTGGTTCTTACCCTCCTCCTTCCCTCGGGCTATTTATCCAGACCCCTGTGACCAGAGACCAAGTCAGCAGCGCAGAGTTTCAGGGGCAGGCAGCCAGCGAGGAGGACGCAATGAGTCCGACACCTTCAACTTGCTTACACCATTCACACTGAAGGTACAAACTGCCCTGCAATACCCCTAAAAATTTAGGCCTTACTCCATGCGCCTAAAAATGAGCTGTCACATGAAAAAAAAAACCTGCAAGGAACTGATGATCACTGGAAGCATGAAGTCGTAAACTTTCTGCCCTAGCCACCTGCTGACATTTGCAAAGAGATTTTCACAGGGGGGAAATTCAGAATTGCACTTTAAAAACCAAAAAAAGACAGAAGGAAATTCAGGATGATCTTGATTTTCTGTTATTCTCAAAAGCAGTGGGGACCTGCAGCTGCTGCTTTTTATAGCCCTCAAGGGCCAACTCTTGGTGCAAATGGTGGGACATAAACAAGATGGAAATTGTTTGCAACATGGGAATAGTGCTCTGTATTCTGTAAAAGTTGCAAAAGCCTAACCATGGGGAGTAGAAAGGAAGGGATTTATTCCAGTAATGGAAAGGAAAGGGAAGTACAGAGTGAAAAAGGTGAAAGATTTTGCTAGCTTGTCACAGCTAATGTAAAATGGCATCGGAATGGGAGCACCACTTTTGAGCATTGTAGAAATGGCATCATGAGATTTTCTTATCAACTGGAGGAAACATGACTGAATAGATTATGATCTCTGAAACGGATGTAATTTACCTTAAATTATCAAGTGCTGAAAGAAACGGATGTAATTTACCTTAAATTACCAAGTGCCTATCAGAAAGAGACCTATTTACAAAATAAACAGACTAACCAATACAAAGTGGCTATATAATTCAAGACAAAAGCCCCTTCATTGTACTTGCTTACTATTCTTGACAAATCGATATCAAAAGACCCACTAAAGCTAATCGGCTGTTACATTACAGTCACTTGCACATGGAAATGAACTGCTTGGTTGAAAATACCAGCACCCACTTTTGAGGCCATCACTCCTTTTGGCACAGAAAATAGTACCCTGCCGTAGTTACTCAGCTTCAATGTAGCAGAAGATGGACTTGATGGGAATCCACATGACAGTAAATAACTGCCAGTACTGGAAAAAAGGAAGGTTTCACATTCTCAGTGTTAACGCTACTACAATGGGAATTCCTTTGGTACCTCCCTACTTCCCCAGTGCAGTGACAATGACACAGAAATGAATCGCAAGCATTAGGGCTGTTTAGGGCTCATCAAAATGATTTACCTACAAGGTCTTCCTCCAGCACATCACCCAGCACAGCTCGATGAGGCAGCACAGGACACAAAGACAGGCTGTTGGCAGCGATTTCTCAGCCACAAGAAAATCTTACAGTGGAGAGGAACTGAGCTTTGGCTAGAGTAGCATCAAATATTCTAGAGGGCAAGGTAATCAGTAAATGCTCACTTAGGGTCTAGAGTCATGTCATTCAAGAGGAGTTTGTTCAAACTATTGGGCTTTAGACAGAAGTGGTGTCACTCATCCTATTGCCACAGTTTTCAGTCCTATTTAGAGCCTCATGGAAGAAAACAGACATCAAGTAGTGAGAAGTACCAGGGAGATCCTGTTTCAAGAGTTCTTGAGCAGGACAGTACTTTACACTGGCTGTTGGCTTCTGAGTCCCCAGTCCTGCTTCAAGACATGATAAGGAAAATTTGAGGTGGTGAGCAGAAGATAAAATGTTTTCTTACCAAAGTTCCCCAGGCTGTTCTCTCTTGTATCTACTCGCATCTCTAGGACCTTCACTCGCTGCAGATCATCTACCCCTGCCAAAACTTTCTGTAAAGACAAGCAGAGATAGATGCGTAGTCTCATGCAATAAACCAGATGACACAGGAGCAAAAAAGTGTAGAAAGGTTTTCAACCAGTGCTTTGTCAACATATACTCCAGGTCAAAATGGCTAGATGTGTGACCACATTGAAATAAATTTAGTATTCAAAGATCTTTCTTCCTCGTAGCTCTGAATTATTCTAGTCTCACATAACTTCTACATTGCTTAAAGAGTCAAGGCTAAGGGTTACATTCAAACTGCAAATCAACAACAGACCTACACGCCAATTAACTTCATTTAAACAGTATGCCCACGTGTTAAGATCTGCACACGTCTTATGCTGATCCTCAGCAGCCAGGAAGCGTTACCCTCAAGGGTCACCTGTAATCAAAAAGGCACTAGGTAGTAAAACTCAACAAAACATACTGTTTGGCCTTTTAACCCAAAACTACGACAAGGAAACATGATTTTAGCTCAAGCAGCTCAATTTTTCAGAAAGAAGACAACACTAGTCACAAGAATTACATATTCATTTGAAAAGATCTAGGCAATGCAAATAGAAGCCTCCAAAAATCTTTCATTATTTTTGCAAAATCTTAGTAATAGGACCAAGCACTGCATTAAGCAAGGGTGTGTATGTGAATGCTGGATCTTTCCTATCTCATCACAGGATGTTTCCTAATATCCATAAGTACACATAGATTTTGCCTTGGCAGGGGTAAGCAGGAGGACAGAAACGAGCAGAAACTATACACAGAGGAGAGAGGGAAGCTCTAGGACAGCCAGTGAAAACTACAGCAAGGCTGTGAAGTCCGAAGGTGCTAGTCTGCAACTCCACAAGCAGCAGAAGCAATCTCACTTTACCACTGCTCTCATCTCCTGTTCCTTCCCGTTGTGACCCAGCTCCTCTCTCCCTGGCTTCCCTCATCCAGGCTACATGTCCCACCATCTCCTTTGCATCAACTTTGGGTGCTTAGTGGATCCTTCCGTGCACAGATTTAACAAAACAGACCAGAAGGAAACTGTATCCTTTCTTCCTCATGGGTTAGTGGTTCACAAAGGGCTCTGAAACGCTCCTTGAGAGATGAGAAACAAAGCTTTTGTGTCACACTAACTGCCTGAAAGAGCTGATGCTATGCATGGTGATACAACTGCTAAATTTTCACCTTTCTGTGCCAAAAGAGTTAAGACGTGAAACTCCACTTCAAAGAAATGGCTAACCCTGGCATCGGTGTTTTCTTTTCAATGACACAATCAACAGCACGTGCTGAAAGAAGTGCTGTCACCTGCCTTTAGCTCCTCTATTTAAGATGAAGGCAGGAAGTCATTCAACAACCTCCACGTATGGGAGACAAGTTTTCTTATTATTAAAAAGTTATAACATTCCTTAGTTGTTTAATGAGAGGGCAATTATTCATTAGAAGGGAATGTGTAGGACCACCTCTGTTTATGAGTTTTGGGAAGAAAAAATAACCACAAGAACATCCAGTTCATTTTGCAGGGAAAAACAGCAGCT
>NW_009605912.1:0-1570 GCF_000690535.1 Cariama cristata | reverse complement strand
CTGCTCCTCAAGTAAAATCTGTATTGCACACAAGCGACTGTAACTTCATTCACTCTGATGGTTCCACGTCCTCTTACAAACAAAGGACCAAGCACAGTCCGAGATGACAGTTTAAAAGGGCATAATCAACTGAAAAGGCTGAGCATCTCTCCTTGAGAAACTGGCTCTCTTTGTAAGATCTTGGCTCAGACTCCTAAGAAACAGAATTATCCAAAATCTTTTGAGTTGTCTTTAAAACATAGTGTTTAAAATTACTTTTCATCTTTTTAAACTGTGATTTTCAAGCAGGCTGAACCTAGGAAAGCTTCTAGACTTTCTTGCCTCCCCACTAGATCATGAGAAACAAAGGTTTAACGTGAAAACTTGGGAGTCCCCAATGGTATCCAAAATTTTCTTTCTATCCCCAGATGCAACCCCCTCAAAAACTGTTTTGCTCCTGCAAAGAAGGCAAGCTTACCAATTATAGACTGCTTTCTCCCTCCAAGCAAACACAAGATCCCTCACTGCAAGACACATTTTGCAGTAACCCTTTTCAGCAGATGACACTGTCTGTCACGAGAGTACGTGAGAAACGAGAGCTAGCTGATGTCCTGGTACACAACCACGCACTCGGATTGCTGGACTTGGACACAAGCTTATTGTCATTCAAGGAAGCTGCTTCTGAAAAATACCTCCCCCCTCCTCATCAAAACAGTCTTAAGAGTCTACAACATTAGAAGGCAGAATAGGAAGAAGTCTCAGAACAAGTAATAAGCTCTGTCAGTAGAGCAGCAGAAGGTCCTGGTACCACAAGGAGCCTTTGCCTTTCTCCTTTGCTGTCTGCAAGTTCCCTGCACGTTGTCCTTCCCTCGCTGTATTCTAGACAGCCTCCTTCCACAGTTCTCCTCTTCCAAAATCCCAGCACAAAAGCTGCATAAAGTTATATTCTCTCCTCTTCTAGGGTTCCCTATTCCTTTTCCTCATACCGAGGATTACCAGTGTGCTTCTTTGCCCTCCTTTTCCTCTTCCAGATCCACCATTTGTACTTTTTCCCCTGTCTGAGAGATGAGCTGCTTCGCGCATCCATATTTTGCACTGCAACAGGCAGAGCTGTGGCTCCAGGGCCGGAAAGGGTTATTGGCTGGCATCGCCAGCTCTTTGAACTATAGATAGCTGCCTCGAAGCATGTGCTAGCCAGACACGACAGACTCCATGTGTTCTCAGCCCCCACTTTCCCATTCTGCGTCTCCAAGGGTCTCAGTGAAAATCGCTGTTCTCCCATCTGCTGATGGCGAGGAGACGCTCAGTGAGTTTGGAACACGTTGGCTGTGGGATGCTGTGTTGGGTTTGCGTGGCAAGGTTTTGGTAGCAGGGGGCTACAGGGATGGCTTCTGTCAGAAGGTGCCAGAAGCTTCCCCCATGTCCGATGAAGCCAACGCCAGCTGGCTCCAAGACGAACCCACCGCTGGCCAAGGCCCAGTCCATCAGCCACGGGGGTAGCACCTCCAGGAGAACAGAGTTAAGAAGGAGGGTAACATATTTAAGCCACAGCCAGAGAGCGAAGTGAGAACATGTGGCAGGATCAGCCCCG
>NW_009605911.1:587-1966 GCF_000690535.1 Cariama cristata | reverse complement strand
CTTCGCCCCGTAGGAGGTACTTCCAAGGGGAATGGGGCATCTGGATAAGGATGGGGGCCGTCCCTGTGAAGGTCTCGAAGGCCCGCACGGCCCAGACCGCTGCCAGGCATCCCTTCTCCGGCGGCGGGTAGGAGACCTCGTGCTTTTTCAGGATGCGGGACCTGTGTCCCACCGGGACCAGCCGGCCCCATTCGTCCTCCTGCAGCAAGGCAGCTCCCACCGCCCCTTCGCTGGTCGTTAACCTGATAACGAAGGGCTGGGACTTATCTGGGAACCGCAGGGCGGTCGCAGCCAGGAGAGCGTCTTTCAGGCAGCTCAGCGCCCGCTTCTGCTCCGGTCCCCACTGCCACCTGACCTGCCCCTTGGTGAGGCGGTGGAGCGGCAGGGCCAGCTCCCAGTAGCCAGGGATGTAATCCTGCAAGGACTCAAACTGCCCGAGCAGCGAGCGGAGGCCGTGGATATCCCGCGGGCTAGACGCTTTGCAGATGTTCTCCCTCTTGCTGGCCTGGATCTCTCGCCCCTCGGCCCCGATGGTCATCTTCAGGTAGTCCACCTTGGGCCGGACGAGCTGCGCCTTCTCAAACTTGGCTTTAAAGCCCGTTTTTTGGATCAGCTCCAGGACTTTCCTCGTTCGGTCTTCGGTTTCCTTTTGGCTTTTCCCAGTGATGAGAATGTCATCGACGTAGGAAAAAACCCAAGGTTTATCCGCTCGGTCCAGCTGGGACAGCATCCGATCCACGCGCCGGTGCACGATGGTGGTGGTGCTGTGGAAGCCCTGGGGCAGGCGGGTGAAGAGGTACTGCTGGCCCCGGAAGGTGAAGGCAAACCTGGCTCTGGAACCGGCCGCCAAGGGGATGGCAAAGGAGGCGTTCGATAGATCCACCACCGAGAAGTACCTGCTCTTGGGGCTGAGGGTTGTGATGAGCTTGGTCCTGTTCAGCTTGACCGGAGGCACCATGGGGGTGGCCCTGTTGAGAGCTCTGCAATTCAGCGTCAGGCGCCACGTCTTCCCTTCGGCCTTTGGGATGGGCTTTAAAGGGCTGTTGGAGGAAGAGGTGCCTCTCACCACCACGCCATCGTCCAGCAGGTACTGCAGGATGCTCGCCACCGCTTCTTCCACGTCTGCTGTTAACGGGGGTTGCTTTTGGAAGGGCACCCGTGCCCCGCTCACCTCCTCCTCCCCGGACACCAGCCCGCAGTCCATCTCGTACCGCGCCCACACGTCCGGGAATTCCTCCCTCCACTGCTCGTCGCTCGCGACCCTTACCACCATGAGATGCTGGAACAGCTCCGCAGGCCTAGGGCGGGCTGGTGGATCTCCCTGCTCCAGGAGATCATCTTCAAAGTCCTCGCAGATCTCCTCGTTCCCAAATGGCTCA
>NW_009605911.1:0-569 GCF_000690535.1 Cariama cristata | reverse complement strand
GGCCCCCCCGATGGAGATGGGGACGGCGTAGTACGCCTGTGGCCGCACCGTGGTGACGTCCGCATGGGTGTCCACCAAAGCACCCACCTCCTCGGAGCTGCCCACCCTGGCTCTCGCTCCCCACCCCCCCTGCTCTCGCCGGTCGCTCTCGTTCCCCGTCTCCGTAGGGTACACCTCGGTGCGCGTCTGCAGGATCACCTCCATCAGCCTGACCGCCAGGTCTCTCGTGGACCTCCCTTCCCACCTCGCCATGTCTTCTCCCAGGCGATGCAGCTTCTCCCACACTCGCCTCCTCCGCTCCTCCCCAGACCTTCCCTCTGCTGACGGAGGGTTAAAATCCGGCCTGTCCCTGTCCCCTCCAGGGATGGTGGCAGCATCCCTGTCCTCCACCCACAACCCCGCGGGTGTCCTTCCCGCCTCGCCCCCGCTGGTGCCTGCCCGGACCAGGGGCTGAGCCCGACCCATCTCACGGCCACCCCCTCCCCTCGGCACAGCCCCCTCCCCTGCTTTCTGCCCGACAATCGGCTCATCCCAACCATCTTCCCGGAGGTGTGGGACCGCGCTGCGGA
>NW_009605910.1:2664-5838 GCF_000690535.1 Cariama cristata | reverse complement strand
TCCTTATGGGTCCCTTCCAACTTTAGATACTGTGTGATTCTATGTTTACGTAAAAATAATCTTCAAAAAAGTAGTCACACAATATGAAACTAAAGAGCAACTTCTAAACTTCATTTCCTCACTGTATGCAAATTTCAGCCAAAAAAATAAAAAAAAAGATTCACAGCATATCCAAGCACATGCTCAACACTGAAAACTCAAGGAAAGAGTACTGAAAGGCCCACTTCCAGATCCTACACACCTCAAAGTTAATTATCTAGTTTATTACATTTTTAGTTTTAGCAGCAGACAATCTAATTTTGTCTTGCTGAAATACCCCCAGGTGCCCCTCAGTGATTAAAGTTAAGCTGTTCGTACTACCTGGTTGTTTTTTAATGTAATGTAATAGAAAAATCAGGCTTTTGGGGGCATAAATCACAACTCCCCTTCTCACCCCTCCCATGAATTGCACCATCCACATAAATATACTGGAAATTGAACTCTCTTACTGGATGCATTAAGAGGTAAAACACGACATATTCTGCATGTCTATAACCAACACTCCCACCGCCAAACTGCATTAGTGAAATTCATAGCAAACAAAGCAGATACCAGTTTGTCTTCACTGGATAGCTCCCCAATATAAAAAGTTCAAGATGTACAAGAAAATCCAGAGCAGTTAACCCAAAGCACCAGCTGTGCTGCCATCTCTATCAAACTATGTGAAATGTGAGTGCAAAACAGTGGCAAATAACAGAGAACTTTTCCCTTTTCACCTCCGCTTAAAACAAACAAAACAAAAATGTAGAACTCTGCTCTCAGAAACCACGCAACGTCAGTTTGTTTTGTAGTTCAATACCTTAATTACATACTCCAACACAGTTTTACAAACATTTTATTTAAATTTTAGAATAAAACCACGTGTGAAGTGTACAGCATATCGAATAGGCTTCCTCTTACAAGCTTTCCACAAATTTGAACAGCATAATGTGGTGTACTTTAACAGGAAAACCCTAATTTTCTCCCCTGTAAGTTCACTCTCTCCTCCACCCCCAACACAGTATTCAGAAGCATTTCACAGCATCAAACACATCTCAAGCCCGCTTTGCAAATCCTTTTGCCTTCTCAGAAGCTCCCATCAACTACAGCTACTGCAAATGCAAAGAAACAACAGCAGAAAAGTAATGAAAATCTTGAATGTAGCTCTCCTAATGGGATGTAACAGCTGGAACAAAGATCTAACACAGCTGGGAAAGCCATCATTTTCTTTTGCAACTGAGAAAATACGTGAATAGCAGTGACATGCTTTTCAGAGCAATACCACACTGTCTCAATTACGTCAGAATAAATCCATTCAGTTTCGAATACAAAGATTATGTCCCTCCAGCTGACAACCCTGCTAACTCAAACCCCACTGGTTTGACTCTGAGATAACACACTGACAATAAAGATGCTACAATTGGAATTTAATTAATTCTACTTATGCAAAACCATGGCGAAATTCAGCTCATTCATCCAGAGCTGGGTTTGTACAGTAACTTATTTTAGGAGCAAAAGGAAACAATTCTGAAAAAGCAGGGAGACATCAGCGGAGCATTAAGATGTCTTTTTACAAACCTTTTAAAGAAATAAATACAGGAATCATTTTAAGAGAGGCAATAGGAGAAATACCATATCACTGGCATGAAACCAGCATATTCTCCTTCTCCTTCACAAAAGGGGAAAAAAAAAAAAAAAAGACTGTGATACTTCCTTCTCCATTCGGAAAGAGGGGAAAAAAAATTCCTTTCCCAACCTTCAGGAAGCACACTCAAAGCAAGAGAGGGATACCTTATTTCCATGCACTTCCAATTTCTCAAGCATTGAAAGGAAAAAGTTGTATTTTCACCATCTCTGTGTCTTCTCCTCCCAGTCTTACAAACACCGCAGTACCTGTGGCAGAGTCAGCTCAGCTCAGCGGGCAATGCCGCTCAACAACTTCTCTCTTGCACAAGCAGCGATCCAGGTACAAAAGCACCTCCCCAAAATTTGTACTAACCATATCAAAGGACAGCTCTGACCCAGTCTAGGTTAGCTCCTTTTTCACCCCATAACCCACTTGTCCCAAATTCTCTATGTTGTCCCCTTTAATCTCTTCACAGATCATTTCTGTTTGGATTGAGACACAGACTTCACAGGTGCAGCAGCTGCACTAGTCTGCTGGTTTAATACCCCACAGTCCCATTTCCAGGCTAATCATACACATCTTCACATCCAACTAGCTCTCAAATTTGCAGAAAGCTTGTACAAGGAAACCTATTCAACCTAGAACTCAAAGAATTTGCAGCAATATCGCTAAATTCCTCCTAAGCTCAGTTACACTGGCAGTGTCAGACTCAATTATTCCTGAAACCATAAAGCGGAGGCAGTGCCAGGGATTAGGTACATTCAGCTCATCACTTCGCTGTATCAGGGATCACTGCTGCAGTGAGAACTTACGCTTCAGAGAAGAAGCATGAGCACAAGCATCAGCACCTTCAGGCCACGGCTGCTCCTCTCCTGACCAAGCCAATCTTGCCGTGCATCCCGACTCACGGGTCTTTACTCCACACACTCTCCAAATTCACTCTTGCCAAGGAAGCCAACACCTCCAGCCTTCACAATTCCTCTGATCTTGAAGCTGCATCCACTGAAGCCAACAGCAATATGCCTCTGATACTCCTCATTCACGGTTGTGACACCCTCACAAGCACAGCTCCCACAGCTCGAAAGAAGTGCTGGCAAATTTTTCCATTTGTGCAGTTTGGGCCTGCCATCCCTATTACCTCTTCCATAGCCTCCCACAGTCCCCAGTACATTCTCTGAACTGGTGGTGGCTATGGCAGCCCCAAATTCACCGCCAGTGGGTCACCTTCTCCTCACCCAGCGCTTCAGGTGAGCAATCACATTATCCACGACCAGCTCTAACCCCTGCTTCCTCTCAACGCCTTCCCTGCTGCCCAACTCAACCACTGCAGCTCTGACCTCCACCCAAGGGGCTCTCCAGAACTTCCCCCTCCACAAGTACAGACAGACATGGGGAGCAGCGGCAGCCCACAACCCCACAGCTCTCCAGCACACCGAAGGAAGGGGTAACAGGGAATAAGTCCCTCTCAGCACTGGAGGCACAACCAGCCGTGTTTCTCCATGCACACACAGCTTACGCCCACCCCTGCA
>NW_009605910.1:304-2629 GCF_000690535.1 Cariama cristata | reverse complement strand
CTCCCCCCCCTTACTTACAGATCCAACAGCAGCATTGGCAGCCCCACCTCCACACACACACCACTGCTGTCCTCCCTGACACGTTACACCCTCCTTGCCCCACACGTAGGGCAGCAAAGGCCTACACACACACACCGACTTGTGACTCTCCAACCACACGAACAGCCTGAGCCTTGCTCCACATCCCCCCCCAATGCTCCCTGAGTTCAGACCCTGCAGCGACCCTGACAGCCTCCCTCTCCCCACACCCTCCCCAACCCAAGAGGACACCAGCACCCCCTTCTTGACATTCCCACACCAAGCAGACCCCTACCACCCTCTCATCTCCCCAGTCAGCGCTACTGACTCAGCAAGGACATCCCATCCTCCCACACACCTTACTCAGCAGGTACCAGCGGGTCCTCTGCCTCCCTCAAAACCTCCACTGCAGGCTGTGCAGAGACACAGACAATCCTGAGGGACACACAACTTCATCCTGTCGCACTCCCCGACCCAGCACTGATACTTGTTGCCCCTTCCTCATCCCGTCCACAGGCACACACACTTCATGCTCCTGTGTGACCCAGCCAGAAGTCCTTGCACAGACTCCCAGACCTCTCTTCTTTCTCTTCTCCCATTTGGTGTAAACTCACCCCTTTCACGCTCCCACACCATCACAGCCTCACCACAAATCCAGTGAGGCCCTGGGCGTCCTGTCTCCCACTATCACTCCCAGGTCCTTCTGCACATGTCACCTCAATGGCAGCGTTGGCTAACTCCAGTCCCGCATGTATCCAGCCAAACCTCTTCCACTGCATCCACATCAGGCCATGCACACTTCATGCCACCAACACTAAAATTATCTCCAGCCTCATTTCTCCTGTCCTGCATACACATACTCCACACCTCCCACATGCAGCCCCATCACCCTCCCACATAGTGTGCACTACGGCTCCATCTCCCCCCAGAAACACTCTACTGAATCTCTGCCTTCACACACTGCAACCCCACATCCCCCATACATGTTACCAGCCCCACAGTACCACCGTTTCCCCCTGTACGTGCACATCCCCAGTCCCATGTATATGGCCCCGTGCTGCCCTGGTCCATGTCAATCCCTCACCACAGCCCCCTGTCCAGCCCCATACATGTACATCCCTGACACCAGGTACCCCAGCCCCCCGTCATCCCTATACACGCCCACCCCAGCACCAAAGCCCCACACCTCCCCTTGCACACGTACACCTCCAGCCCCACAAGCCGCCGACCCCTTACACACCTATACCCAACTCGGAGCATTCCAGCCCCAGCAATAGCATTTCCAGTCACTTCTCTCCCTCCCCATACAAGTGACTGCACTCTCCTCAGACACACTTCTTGGACCCCGTGCACTGCAGCTCCAACTCTTCACTCCTTACACACACCCCAGACACACACACTACAGCCCCAGCCATGAGGTTACCACCTCCCCATCCCGTACACCCAGCCCAAACTTTGCACCCTGCAGCCTCAGCACTTCTCTTTGTGCCAACACTGTGAACCTTACACATACAAACCCACCTGCAGCGGGCCCCACAGCCTCCTCAGTCCTGCCAGGGCACAGACCCCAACCCAAAGATGAACCAGGACAACACAGCAGCAGTATCATGTCCTCCCATGCACATATCCCACCCAGCAAGAGGGGTGGTTGCCCCTTGCCCCCCCTCAGTACACCCCCCCTCCCAGATCCAGAACACAACAGCCCCAGCAGCAGGACCAATAGTCCCATCTGCCTCTGCTGGACACATGCACCCTACTACCCCGCATGCTATACCCACAGAGAGTAGGGCAGCAGCCCCATCTCCCCACAGCCCAGACTCACTGCCATTGAGCTTCTTCTCCTCCAAGCCCACAGCCCCAGAGTCCCAACTCCTCACCCATGCCCAGATCCCAGACCTACTGCCCCACAGCCCTTTTCTCCCTTGCAGCAGGGTCCCTGTGCACCAGCACTGACCCATGGCTTCCCTCCCCATCCTCTCAGTCCTCTGCACTGCTCCACAGCCCAGCTCCCCTTCATCTTCCCCATAGCTCAACCCCTCACAGACTGTGAGCACTGGCCCACAATCTGATCTCCCTCATATTCACATCTTACACCCACTGCCCCACAGCCCACCTCCCTACACACTCTCACAGCCCCTGCACTGCCCCACAGCCTGATCATCCCCTTGCCCACACCTCCCTGACACAGACCACTTCCGCATGCTCACTCTCTACAGAACCGTCCCACAGAACACCTCATGTCACCATGACACTGTCCCACAGCCTGGTTTCCCCCACGCACACACCTCGCATCCACTGCCCCCATGC
>NW_009605910.1:0-225 GCF_000690535.1 Cariama cristata | reverse complement strand
CTATGATTCTTTGCCTCCAAGATCCTACGATTCTCCGCCCCGCCCCTGGCAAGGTAGCCACCAACACTACCCTACAACCTCCCACCCGACCGTTGGCCTCCCCATGCCTCCACAGTGCTATCCCACAGCCTTCCTCCTCACAGACTCCCTCCCCACGGCCCATAGCACTTCTCCGCAGCCTCCCTTCACAGAATGACCGAGGCTGGCAGGGAATTATGGAGGTCA
>NW_009605909.1:4580-12966 GCF_000690535.1 Cariama cristata | reverse complement strand
AGCGCCGGCCCAGCCTCAAACGGTGACAGGCTTAAAGCAAGTGATGTGAATCCTGCTTCATGTGAAAAGCTAAAAAAAGGGAATGCAGAACAAGTGAAGATAAACAAGCAAAAAGGATGGTGACTTCACCCACAGCAAGCACCATGAGTTAAAATCTCATCAGGGAGAATGGTGCTCTACACAGGGCAGTAACTAACACCATGCCAGTGCTTGTTTTAAAAGGAAGATCGATTGTAAGCCCTGTTCCTAGCTAGAAGCAGGAATCAAAAGAGGGAAATGGTGCACCACTTTTTATTTTCTTTATTTTGTGCAACTTGTAAGGAACCTTACTGTGGGAGAAAGCCCTGCCAAGAGCCAGGATCCTTCCATTGTGAGAACAGAAACATCTACAGACTGCCAGGTAACTGCTAAGGATCTTTCCTGCATCACAGAAGATCTGAAGCGTTTTCAAAGTGAACAGTTTCTAGGAATATAGCATATAGCCCACTGATGTTGAGTATGCGTGACTACAGCCTCAGTATCCCTACAAAGCGGGAGTGATTGGTGAGGATCTCAGTTCCCCAGGCAGCTGCAGCGCCATTTCAACTCACCAACTTTTCCAGCAGATTTTGCTGTTGGTAAGGTGCATGCAGGTGTTAGGGCAGGCACAACGAATACAAGAAGGAAGTAATAATTAGAAAATACTCTTTATCTGGCAATGACCTGTCTCCTACCTGCTCTGATGTGCTTTGTGGATTTCACCTTGCTCCTGGGCAATATTCACGTATAAGTGATCAGGGGAGCTGTTGTGCCAAGATGAGCTCAGCAGTTGCAATTCTCTGAGAGTAGCACCTGGAGACCTTATTCTGGATTAAACCTTAAGCCATGTAATATAAAGCATCCCTTACCTTCATGCGTGTGACTTGAGCGGAGCAGGGGGCTGGGGAATGCATGCTCCATGGCTCAGTGCTAGTGCTTGCCCCATCTCTGTGCTGATTCCCACCTTTTTCTAGCAATGTCCAGCCCCAGGGCAGTTCTGCCTTCCCAGTTGCAGTTTATCTGCTGGCTGGGAGCTGGGAAGCACAGGTGGAGCGCTCTGGGTTTGGAATTAGTCTGGCTTTGGATTCACTTCTTTGGGGCAACTTCGTGTCCAGCAACTTTGTCGCCAGTGTCCTTGGATACTCCAAAAGCCCTTTGCCCTCCCTGGGTGCTGTTCTTCAAGAGCGGTGCAGAGCCAGCTGCTACCATCACAGGGTATCGTGGCCCTGTTTGAGGAGCTGTGGGCCAAGTGGTTTTATTCCTAAGGCAAAATAAACAATATCTGCTTCTTTATTTGACATTTGAATGTTATTTTAATGCTTAGCTCTTTTTTTTTTTTGCCATGCTTAAATGTTTCTGAGGTATTTTAATCCACTGCTATGAAAATGAACAATATCTTTATCTGTTGAACTTCATAAGCAAAGCATTTATCTACTCTAGCTGTCTGCTAGAATTTTAAAAGAAAGAAATTACTAAATTCCTTAGGCACTGAAGCTCCATCGTGAACTGCCTCAGTATGGTTGAGGGTGCTTGCTAAACTTCTCAGGAAAAAATTGGATCAGACCCAGGGGAAACATCCAAAATACCTTACTTTAATGACAACACCAGATACTGAAGCAATTATTTTGAAAGCACGGAATTTAAATACAATATTAAAGTGAAAGTAGCTTCATAGTTATAAGAAGGGAGATAGCAATAGACAAAAAACCTCACTAACATCCATGAAAAATAGAAAGCAGCAACTCTGATGTTATCTAAGGTATGATACAAATATAACACAACAACTCAATAAATAGCCTGTTGTCCTTATGTCAACATTCAACTCACAGTAAAAACAACCTGATTGCTTGAACCATCTCTTTGTTCAGTGAACTAAACAAAGCTTTGCGTACCTCTGGGTGCAAGGGCTCTGGTTGCCAGACAGCCCCAGTACAGTTTCCCAGTGGAGTAAGAGGCCGGCTGCTACGTGGCAATGTCATGCCCGGAGGCTACTGCTATGGCTCTGGAGGGACAGCCACTGCTGTCAAATGTTGGCCCTGGTCTAACCAGGCATATGGCCCTATATTTTTCCTTTATTTTGCTTTTGATGGAGGGGACTTTTAAAAAATATTCTAATTATGGGCACATTTCTAAGCATGTGAATAGATAGCCCACAGCTGGGTCTTGAAGCATGAACTGGAAGAGGAGAGAAGGCTGATGCCCCTTATTTTTGTTGGATGTTCTTCTATGGGACTTTTAGTGATGTGGAAGCACCATTTCCTTGTCAGTCTGGCCAGCTCTGCAGTTCTGGGAAGAAGCCAGGACTACAAATGCTCTGCAGGTAGTCACGAGTGAGCATGTTGCCCATGCACATAGCCATGACTGTGCAGGTGGTTTTGTGCTGAGGAACTGCAGGGAGCCCCAGGGAGCTTACGCTCTGATGGTAGGGCTGGGATCAACTGCACTGGTCAGCACTGGGCAGTATGGAACAATCTGGGTATTCCAAGGAGGAGTTCATTAATATAAATGAAGACGTTAATGTGCAGCCACATTAAGCTCTCCTGTCAGTAATACAGTCAATTAGCAACATCTTCTCCCTATACTGAGAAGGATCCAGAACCTAAAGTTCATTTCACTCTCAGGCAGATGTCCCCAAGGCTGATGAATGATGCCACAGACCCTAACAACCACCCCACACCCCATTGGCCAAAGCCATTTGTGTCTGGAAAAGGAGCTCAGAATGGCAAGATATAGGTGTCCAAAATTTGCGTAGAGGAGTACTTCGCTGACTGAATGGGTCTGTTTGAAATGGACCATTGGGCCATGCACAAACACTCTCTCACGATTTTTAATCTCCTACTGAGGCAAACAGTTTCTCCAGTGAGGTCCTCTGTGTGGGCCTTCCAGGCTGTCTTTTTGCCATCTGTATCTTAGTTGGCTTTGGCTGGATTTTGAAAGGATCTAGCAGTCAGCAAACCCCTAGAGCTAGGGAAGCAGGTCAGCTATTGCTTTTCCATTGCACATTTTGTATAGCCATAGCTATGTCAGTTTTTTCATGAGCTATGTCGCTCAGACAGTCACGTTTTCCACTCAGGCGGTCTCTTAAGATCTGGTTAAACTGTGCATGGAAACTGGGAAGTAGGTACCAAAAGAAAAGCCAAATAATTTTGGCTCCCTACACCTCATGTCATTCTCCAGTGCTTTTTCCTTTTACCTCTCAGTACTCTGACACATCCTCACAACACGGCCCAGCGCATATCTTTAACATTGACTTGTAAAACTGCTACTCTGGCACACGGCACCAGGGCCCTCACGGCTGGAGCTGGAACTAGTGAAGTATGGGCACAGTAACAGGATGGACTTCTCTAAGTACACCGGCAGCAAAAGAGAGGCTAAAGAAACTGCGTCCCCTTGCTTAATCAGGCAGAGGACTTGGTGACAAAGGACATGGAAACGATTGAGTTACTCAGTACCTTCTTTGACTCATGTTCTTGACACTTCTTGCAGTCTGTAAGAATGAAGTGTGTCCCGCAGCAGAGGAAGATTGAGCTAGGGAGCATCCAAGGCAACTGGACACATGCAAGCCCCTGGGGTCTGGTGGGATGGATATCTCCAAGAGTGCTGAGACAGCTGGCTAACACCATTGTGAGGCCACTATCATCTTTGAAAGTCATTTGGAGGAGATTCCTGAAGGCAAGTGTTATACCTCTACTCAAGAAGGGGAAACCAGGGAAATACATGTCAGTCCCTGTGAAGGTGATGGAGCCTGTCCACACACGTGAAAGACAAGCAGGGATTTAGCAAGGGAAAATTGTGCCAAACCAATCTGATTGATTGATTGCCTTCTGTGACAAGACTAGCTGTGTTGTCATGGGAGGAAGCAGTGGATGTTTTACACCTTAGTGCTAGCAAGGTCTTTGACATGGACCTGTTAGAGCAGGTCCAGAGGAGGGCCATGAAAATGATCAGAGGGCTGGAGCACCTTTCCTATGAAAAAGTTGAGAGATTTTGGGATTGTCCAGCCTGGAGAAGAGAACACTCCAGGTAGACGTTTCGATACTTAAAGAGGGCTTATAATAAAGATGGAGAGAGACTTTTTACCACAGCCTGCAATGACAGGACTAAGGGTACTAGTTTTAAACTAAAAGATGGTGGATTTAAATTAGAAATAAGGAATAAATTCTTTACTATGAGAGCAGTGAGACGCTGAAACAAGTTGCCCAGAGAAGTTGTGGATGCCCCATCCCTGGAAGGTCAAGTTGGATGGGACTTTGAGCAATCTAATCTACTGGAAGGTGTCCCTGCCCATGGGAGGGCGGTTGGTCTAGGTGAACTTTGAAGGTCCTTTCCAACCCAAACCATTCCATGATTCCATGTTTCTATAGTCTCCTGTTGTTGCCTCACAGTCAGATTGATGAGATAGTGCATGATAAAGCAGATGGGATACTGGCTGGATTGCCAGACCCCAAGGGTTGTCATCAGCTGTGCTAAGTTCAGTTGGCAGTCAGCTGCTAGTGGCTCAGGGAAGGATACAGGGACCAACACTGTTTACTGTCTTTATTAACAGCCTGGATGATGGGACAGAGTACACTTTCAACAAGCTCATGGAAGATGGATGGGGGGGAGGGGTTGGTTGACACCTTCTAGAGTACGGCTGCTGCTCAGAGAAACCTTCTTTACTATGAGGGTGGTCCATCCTTGAAGATACTCAAAACATAACTTGACAAGGTCTTGGGCAACCTGTTCTAGGTGACACTGCTCAAGCGGGGTTGGACAAGATAATCTCATGAGGTCCCTTCCAACCCAAATGGTTTTGTGATTCTGGACCCAGCAAGTTGAGGAAAGTGAATCTTCCTGTCTTTGGCACTTTTGCGACTATATTCGGAGCCCTGTGTCCAGTATTGCCACTGGTATAGGAAAGACACTGATACACTGATGCAAGTCCAGCAGAGGCCACTAAGATGATCAAGGGGCTGAAACATATTATGTACAAGGAGGGGCTCACAGAACTGAGTTTGTTCAGCCTGGAAAAGAGAAGACAAAAATAAGATCTCATTGTTGTCTGTGGGTACCTAATGGAAGGGATAAGGCATAGCCAGACTCTACTTGGAGGTGCACAATGAAAGGACAAGAGGCAACAGACACAAGCTGCACCACTGGGAATTCCAATGAGATATTAGGAAATAATTTCCTTGTGGAGATAGTCAACCAGTGGAACTAGGGTCTAGAGGAGTTGTGGACTCCTCATTCTTCACTTGAAGCTCAGCTGGAACAGGCCCCAGCACCCTAATCTGCTCAGAGTGGGAGGTGGGTTCAGTGGCCTCTAGAAATTTCTTCCTGTCTCTCCTTTATGAGCCCAGATTCCATCTGATCAGACAGGTTTTGTCTTTTCCCTTTTTTCATTTTCTTTTTGCAGTGTAATTTTGGACAGGTTTCAGATCAGCATAGATAATTTATGTTTTTCACTGTTCAGTTCCCCTGCAAAAAAACCCACAGTGAGACAATGCCAAATACAATGAAGAGAAGATGAAGCAAAAAGTAACAAAAATCCATTCAACATTTTGGACCAAAAAACCTCAGAAAGCAAAAATAATATCCAATCAAAAATTTAGAAATTTTTTAAAAATTCCAAAATTTCGTAGGAGATTTGAGGGTTTTTTCCAATATTATTTTCCAGATATGGTTTCTAATTTGTAATTACCTATAAATTTGCAAATTATGAGAAATTACTCATTGTCTGTACATTCTGTCTTTCTCCTGACTAGAAACACCACAAGGCCAGATTCTTCTAAATGAATCATGAACCAGAAGATCACAGATCTTCCATTCCCAGGTTGATTCTTCTCCTTTTTTTCTACTTCACTTTCTCCACTGAAACAATTAAATGTGTAATTTTGAAACATGCATTAAAGACATCATCATCTGATTTGTTTGCCTGCATTATTCCTCAGTATCTGTTTTGTCTCTTTCCTCTATATGTACATACAACCGTCTATAACCATCTTGCTGGCTGCTTGCCCATTGTGCTATTGGAGGAATGCCCTCCACTGGCATGTGCCAGTGGGACCACTGGGATCACTGGTAGTTGGCCATCAAGGGAACTGCTTCCACAAGGAGGCAACACTTCCCTCTTTTTCATCCTCTGCTATCATGGCAAATGGCAGTCTATGAATCTACCTCTTTATGAACCCCCATCCTCAGAGATTTTCAGATCTTAGCTGGGTGAGGCTTTGAGTAACCTGATATATAGCTTTTGGGCTGCCCCAGCTTTGAGCAGGAGGTTGGACTAGAGACCTCCAGGGATCCGTTTCCTGTGATTTGACTTGTGTTCCCTTACGCAGGGGCTATTGCAGAGGCTCTGACATTTATGAAAATAACAGCCAAGCTGAGACACCACCACCACAGAGGACATCTCTACTTTTTGCCCCTGTGCCTTGTCACACTGCCTGGCACAGTCTTGCGTGCTGCAGCTCTTTAATGGAACATGCACTTCCCATGGACTGCCTTTTTCTCACAGCTTTGAATATTTGAATTTCTGTTAGCAAAACAGACTGTTAGGAACATAATGGGAGTTGACAGGGACAAGTGGTTTTGTAAATAAAATCAAAGTGTGTTGTGCTTCAGTATTCAGCATTTTCTCTTGCTCTTCTCGTCACACACTTAATTTCATCATAGCCTGTCAGGCAAGGGAAGGATGGCAAATAACAGACACAGATCTATCACTTTTAATCAAGAATACAAATATTTAGTCAATAGCATTCACATTAATGAGCACCTGGGGCAGATGGACATTTCCTCCACAGAGAATTTGCTGCAATGTCAGAGCTGAATGCCAGCCCAAAATCCAAGATTCTTGGCTGTTGTACACAGGGATCACTGTCAAAAGAAATAAATGTTGACTCAGCCTGTTTATAGCCCTTTCCTTTCCATTCTGAGACTGACGATTGCTTTACATGCACCAGGCCAGTAAGGGATATAGCAATAACCAGACTGTGTGTGGACATGGGTACTCCTCTGTGTCAGTTCTCAACATCTCTTTCAGAGTGAAACTCACTGGATGCCCCATGCAATTTCTGTCCCACTGAAAGTGGTGTGCTTTGTTCCTGGGTGGGTTTTACCTGAGGGGAAGCAGTGGTAGCAATTCCAGCTGATGACAGTTTTAATCAAAAAAATATACCAATTCAGTGAATTATGAGTGCTTTGTCCTCGATTCCTAGTGGACTGCTGCCTTGACCTTTGGCTCTGAGCAGCCAGAAAGCAAGCACCTGAGTCCTGTCAACCTGGGAACAGGAACCTATATATGTTGGAAGTTCAGTATGGGCAGTGAGAGCTGACAGTCCATCTTCCCACAGCAGTGTGAGGGCTGGGAAACCTGGGGAAGGCTCCCAGGATACCTGGCTGGGGAACAGCCCTGCCATAGGCAACTGTCACGCAAAACTAAAATGCTGTGTACTACTGATGTGCCAGCATCTTTATAGCTGTTAATCATGGCATCTCCCTAAAGAATGAAATAAAGTTTATTTCCCAAAACCTTTTTTTCCATGAAGCTGTTTTTTTCTGACATTGGATGGACTGAGTCTTTTTACTAGATCTGTGACAAGGTGAGTGTCAGAACTGGATCAAGTTCAAACTGTTTAGAATCCTTTCCAATTTTTTAATACCCACATTTTAAGCGTGAACGTGAGAGCATGGAGTCTCAGCTAGATGTGTTTTACAGAGCTTGACATGTATCATTTTGTTCCTGGGACATCAGCCCCAGGACAAATGGAAAAACTTATGTGAAACTCACTAGATGGCCAGGATCAAAACGAACAGTTCTTCATTTACAGTGTAAGACACATGTTTTCATTTTAGCCAGTACTGAGAGCTTCGAGGTGGGTTGTCTTTGCCTCAGAAGAATCAACTGGCAGAGGCAGTTACTGAAAATCACAAGAGAGGGACCTTATCTGGGAGCTCGTTCACAAATCTGCTCTCATGTCAGGAATCATTCAAAGCCATCGCTATGCCAAGCAGTGCTATTGCTCTTCTTCCTCTGACTGCAGTGCTGCAGTTTATCACAAGGCTGGTTGCAGATAAGGATACTTGCAACATGCCTCCGGGTCCAGGTATCTGCTTCCATCGCTCAATGATTTGATCTGCACCATTCTGTCCTCACCACACTCCTAACTGACACTTCCCAGAGCTGTAATGAATTTATACCTTTGATTGTTTTACTCCTTTATGACCATTGGAAATTTTCCAGTGAGACAGTGTGATGAGCAGGAGCTGCCACTCCTTAGTGTCCAGCTGGAATTTCCCTTGCTGCAGCTTGTGCCTGTTGCCCTGTCACTGGGCATAGCTGAGAAGAGTCTGGCTTCATCTTCTCTGTAACCCCATTAGTTAGCTGAAG
>NW_009605909.1:0-4549 GCF_000690535.1 Cariama cristata | reverse complement strand
TCTTTCCCTTATCTTTTCCAAGATGAACAAGTCCAGGTCCTTCAGTCTCTCCTCAAGCAATGTGCTCCAGTGCCCCGATTGCCTTAGAGCCTTCCAGTGGCTTGTCTCCAGCCCTGATGGCAGTACCATATACTCTATCCAGAAAAATGCTTCACTAAATCAGTGGAAGAACAGTGCTGATAGAGACTTCCTCTCCCCTGAAGAGGGAGATTACTGTTTACCTGTAACAGAACTATTTTTTTATGTGTAAATAAGGCCTGTGACCTCATGGAGCTTCAACAGGTAAACACAACTTCATGGAAGCTGGCTGCCTTCCTCAGCCATCTTCTGAATCTATCAGAAAGTGCAAACACGTTCAAGTGACTCTTTGGGGAAGGCAGCCGCAAAGCAGTTCCAGGCTTTGATACAAGTTACCTTAGCAGTTATAAGTCAGGTTTTGTATTTTGATACTGCACCAATTGCTAAGGATTTCTCTGCTTGATACAGAAAAAGGAAAGCAAGAAGCCCGAGGAGAAGGAAGCCTCAATTGGGTGGTGGGCTATAGTCCTTTGCAAGATTGAGAATAAAGCTTTGTAATGCCAAAATACACCTTCTGTAGAGAAGTGGTGCCTGAAGAACTCTCCATATGCCAGCATCTAACTGTGAGGTTTGGAATGTGACAAAAGCGTGGAATTCAGAGGAAAATGACTCATGTAGGAAAAGTAAGTACTGTAAGTTTCCTCCTTTTTTGGAAAATCCGTGTCTTTAATTCAGTTTTCCATGTTAAAAGTGAGGTGACATCAAATACCAAAGATCAGAGAGAATTCCTGAACCAAAAGGAGGGACTTCACTTGATGCATCTGCCTTCCTTAGTCAAAGTAAATTTCTTTGACAAGAAGCCAGTACATTTTGTTCACTCAAAAAAAGAGTTGGTTGGTTAATCACAAGGGTAAACCTCAAGGAAGGACACCACTGGATGCAGAAGAAATAGATGTAAATCAGCAACGGGCAAAATTAGGATGGTCCGTATTAGTGTTCTGATCATAGTTCAATAGTGAAGCAAAAGCAGTTTTGAGGTACTTACTGTAGTTCTCAGGATATCATGCATCATCCCCCCCTGTTCTTGTCTACTCTGGGCTTGGCAAGATTTACAGAGTGAAAAAAAATTATTTCTCCTCACATAAGCAATGGATCCAACTGTGATGCATCCACAGGGAGCGACGCCGCTGATGAGGAAGGTGGTATTTTTACTTAGACATCATCCAGGCTGTAGCCATTTTAATGTCATTTCCCTTCTGCTGAGGAGGATAAATTCAGGTGATGGTTTCCATGAGGTTCAGAATTCACTTGAATTGCTCTGTATACTGACCCTCCCATCTGCTGGGCAATGTGACCACGACAGTTTCCAGCTCCTGGAGAGCTTCAACCAGGGCAGCAAAATAATTCCAGTCTCAGAGATTTTGTCTTAATATGTGTGAGTGGTGCTGGTGTTCAGTATAACACAGCAGTCTTCAAGTAAACCAGAAACAGATTAGTTTGTGCATATGCACAGTGCTGCAGAGCTCTTTTTATTACCAACTGCCATCCCTCCTGTAAGGTAAAAAAAGTAAAAATACTAGCGTGTCTGGAAAAGTTAAAAAAATAATCACCATCTCACTTCCCTGGGGAGTCACAATAGTCACAGTAGGGGAAGCAACACCACTCTAATATGTTTATTTGCTCTTGAGCTAGATCAAACCAGGGCAGGGCTCAGAACCAAAGATCCTGGGCTCACTCCTCAAACCAGACAGCCAATACTCTTCTACTCTAGGGAAGGAAAGCATCCATTTCGTCTTTGATTGCCTTCCAGCTACACCAAGGAAGGAAATCGTTTTCCACACTGTGAAAATCTCAAGTTTTCAGCCTCTCTTCTGCAGCAAGGGAATAAAAACCTGAGCCCTTTGAAATCAAATGCCCAGGAGATGCACTTCACCACCTTAGAGCAATCAACAGTCTAGCCAATACTGGTGAGGCATTTACTCAAGATTCTGAAGAATGAGGTTTAATTCTCCTTGTACATGACTGTGACCTTTGCCTACTCCCAGTGTCCCAGGGACCCAAGCGTCAGCTGCATCATAACCTTGGCTCAGACTGCTGAGGAAATTATTAAGCTGTGAGAAACAGCGGTGAGAAATTCTTAGTGTCATGCATGATAGGAAACAGAATTAGAAAGGTAGGATGGCTGAGATGGGCTCAATTTGAAACGGAAAAATGGAATCAGTCCTGTGAAAGTCAAATAAATGGATGCAAGGAACAAACTCACTAAGAGCTGTGTGTGAAGCCCAGATCTTGTCCAAAGGGCCTGCCTCCGACAGCACCAAGTGGTTGCAAAAGTACTTGAGCTACACTGATGTACATCTACAACTGCTCCAACATAGGAGTGTATAGACTGAGCATCACCACCACACTTCTTGTGACTCTCTTAACCTCGCCAACACAGCTATATTTTTTTCTAGTGTTAAACCATAGAGCAGACTAATTTCAAATGCTCCTTTATCTGCAGATCTGCCTGTCTTACTGGTGCACATTCATACTGTCTCTGGGCATGTGCACAAATTCTCTCAGTGCACCCACCCTGCTAAAAAAAAAAAAAAAGATAACATATCTCAAAAAAGAATAGTTGCATTATTTTTCTAAGCAGGACATTCAACACAGGATATTAAATACAACACTGATTTTGACCTCATGAAGCATGAGTGAAATGAGCTATAGCTGTTACTAAGTAAAAGAGTGTCTGGATGATCAAAGTCAAAGGGAGAAGAAAAATGTATTTTTGCTTTTTTTTTCAAACCTCTGAAGACTAGTTTGCACCCCAAAATTCTTTTTGCTTTTCCCAGTCAGCCTAAGAAAAGCCACCAGACACTTCCTTTTTCTGCATGGAATTACTCTTTCTGAAAAATATCTAACATCTGTGAAGCCTTGGCATGGGAGAATGACGACTTCTCAGCAAATGTTTTTTCCTGTGCTATGAGGAATTTGGCCTCTGCCGATGGCACGTGAGTTCCCCACTCCTGCTGAGTGACTGTCAGGACAGCAGTAGCTGACTCAGGGTGGCCGCAGACCTCAGATGAGTTTGCACACTCTGCTGCAAAGCTCTGTAAGATTCCCTGAAGGATCTCTTGCCCTGAGGGTGGAATTTATTCCTCAGTTGGAGACAGAAAAGAGCCAACCTCTTTCCTTGCACATTGTATCACATCAAACACATTTCCACCCACGAAACAACACCCACATTGTTTGGAAGGAAAATAAATTGAAAGGCATCTTCTCTAGACTTTCGAAGAAAATCTATTGTAGCTACACTTGTCTTAGTCTGTGCCCAGGAAATTCTGGAGGCTCAAAGGTTCACCACATGTCCTCTACCAGCCTGGAAGCGAAGTGATGCTGCACGGAATTATTAATTTTTTTTGTGTAAGATTCACACCGTGGTGGTGCAGTTTGAAAAGCCTCCATTTTCTTCTCATTCTTAAGTGAGGCTGTAGCTTTATGACTTACAATACCCAGCCTCGTCGGGTTAAAAACATGTTCTAAGTCCTAAACTGCAATGGAGAATAGGTGACATGCTGCTGTTCCTGGGATTAGCCAGCTATTTGAGGTCTTGAAGTTGGGACAAAACCCTCTAAAATATTTGGAAAGAGCATGACAATTCTTCTGAGACTGACCTCAGGGCAGCTAGGGCAGACTTGTCCTCAGAGTCACAGACCTTTTGAGTGTTAATGAGTTGCAACCCAGGCAATACGGTGTAGATGGGCAGACCCTGCCTATCAGCAGTAGTAAGTGTTCAAAAATCATTAGATTATCTGGTCTTTGAAAATAATCCAATATGTAAATTAGCTGCCAGATGGAAATGGAGACAGCTGGTTGGCAATGGCTAATTAAAAATCTATTTAAGGCCAAATGATACTGCAAAGGGGCTGTGACTTTAGCATTGCTCTTTCAAGATCCTAACTCTATTTGAATTACTTTTATATAAATGTTTTGCTTAGTGTCAACAAAGTTACTGCGTCTCCAAAAAATGAGCTTTTATTTCTCACTAGCGGCTAAAAACTGTTAAAAACCACTAACTGCATGTCTCAAAAGAGGTGGAATTAACACTCTGGGTCTCTCAGGTTTGGATGCAGGAGGTCTGCACTGCTAGAGGGGCTATGAGCCCTAAACTGGAGGTAAGCTGATGTCCAGTATCCCCTGGAGCAGTCTGGTCAAGCCTATCCGGCGAAGCTCTCAGCTCACATCAACTCTTGGCCGTAGGTGATGCCACTGTTGCCTTTCAGGCCATCATCGTTATCTGCCTGGGTTATTTATCTTCAAACCACCTGAAATGACGCGAGGGTATATGACACTGCAGCCTGCCACAGCGATGTTTCACGGCACCGGGGACAAGGCCCAGGCTGGAGTCCTGGGGTCCAGTGCGAGGACCACCCAGCAGGAGGGGTGCAAACCCCATCCCCTGTTACCCCCAACAGGGGTAGCGCAGCCCCGGCGCCCACCCCCGGAGCCGGGGCTCCCTTCGCGGGCA
Organism: Cariama cristata; assembly: GCF_000690535.1. Classification (NCBI taxonomy): domain Eukaryota; kingdom Metazoa; phylum Chordata; class Aves; order Cariamiformes; family Cariamidae; genus Cariama; species Cariama cristata. The sequence continues at coordinate 18 of NW_009605909.1, read as the reverse complement.
GCGTGGGCACATCCCCGG
>NW_009605908.1:1936-2286 GCF_000690535.1 Cariama cristata | reverse complement strand
GTCCACGTTGCTGCAGATGGTGAATCAATTAAAACCATCTTTTTTTCTCCCGCCCCAGCAGGGAAACCTGGACTGTGCTGTTCCCAAGCCAGAAACAGGCTCTTGGTCAAAACAGCATCCGGGTGGAGCAGCCGAGGGATAAGGGACACAGCTTCCCTTCCTCACCTGCTCTGGTCCTGCGGGGCTGGGCATGGAGAGGGGCCAGGGTGACACAGCCACCCATTCGGGGCCACAGGGGCTCCATGTCACGGGGCAGGAGGAGGTGCTGGTGCTGTCCGGCACAGGATGCCATCATTCGTCTGGAGAAGGGGCTGTCCTTTGTCTTTCCCCCCCTGCCCCCCGGGTGGCCC
>NW_009605908.1:351-1869 GCF_000690535.1 Cariama cristata | reverse complement strand
TGCACCGCCAGGGTGCGGCACTGGGGCCCGGCCCGTTCTCCCTGCCACAGCCCCATGGTTGAGGCCAGAGCCAGGTGGCCATGGGTGGCATTTGGGTAAAATCATTTATACAGGGAAGGGAAAACTATACCAGAGCAGTTCCGAAGTATTTCAGACACATTTAGTAGCTCAGGAGAGGATGGATCAATACGGTGGGGAAGAGAAGGGGAAAGAGCCATATTTACTCCCCTGCGGCAGAGCAGGGAAAGGCGATGGAGAAGAGTGTAAGCACACGTGTATGGGTGCGCAAGTGCACACGTAGGTGCATAAGCACACACACGCGTGGGTGGATGCGCAGGCAGCTGCACAAGCACATAGACATCTGCAGACACACGTCCCACCTCAGGCTCTCCCTCTGCAGCCCCACAGCAGCAACAACCACCTCCCGTTTTGGGCCACCCTTTGGCACCCAGGATACAAACCCCAGGGAGCTGCCGGTGCCGGGTTTTGGCCGACACTCGGCACAGGCATAGCCAAGGCGGCCCAGGGCCATGGCTCTCCCCAGCGCCCGTCCTGCTGGGCACAGCCGGCTTTTCTGGCAGAGGGGGATCGCAGGAGGGACAACGCAATCCACACCAAACCCTAGGGCCAAGCCCAGTTCCTGCGAGCACCCCAAGCACGCGTTGCCGCATCGAGCGCTGCAGACTGGTCCCTCTGCACCCCGGGTCTCCAACAGCCCTGACCAGCACCATGGGCAGCATTTTGGCAACCGTGCAAGCTGCCAAGCAAGGCACGGCTGGGGCTGGCCATGCAGAGTGCGGAGCTCCGCCATGGGTTGGTAACTCCAGTGATTAACGAATGCTCAGGAGAGAGGCTGTTCACACTAACGACTTGGCTGGTTTCCTCGTCTCAATTAGTGCGCAGGAGCTCGCGATGCTTGGAGGGCCTCCTAGAAAGCCAGGGCATAGCAGGCTTAGGAGTTTTTAATATTAATAATGCTGAAAGCTAGCCAGAAAAATCCTAAACCTTAAAACCAGACCAACAGCAACCTTTAATTCTGAATATTGTAGGTGCTGGAAAGAGCTGCAGCCTGCTTGGTGTCGAGGCCCTGGAGGTGACCCTGCAGCCAGCCGGGTGCCTGGGAAGACTTCCAAGCTGCAGCCCTGCCCTCAGCCTGCTGCCCATCCTGGAATGGGCACAGGGTCACTTTGGGTGTCCCCCTCACCCCCCCAGTCTGGGGTCTCCATGTGTTTTGGGGCTCAGTGCCCTTACTCTTCCCCTGGGATCCACAGAGGAGAGACCTCATCACTGCTTAGCAATAGGGAAGAGGAGGCACAGGAGGACTGCAGTGCAGCTCTGCCCATCCGGGGACTGCTCCGCATCTCTGACTGCCAGTGCCCTGCTCCAAAAATCTCTCTCCAGCACCCTGCTTCCTTCTGCATCCCTGATGCAATCCCCTTCAGCCCCATCTGGCATGCTGGTCATGGTCCAGCACCCTCCTGGGGCAACCTGCATCAGGATCAGGCCAACAGGAGCTGC
>NW_009605908.1:0-291 GCF_000690535.1 Cariama cristata | reverse complement strand
AGCGCCCCTCCACTCCAGGGGGGACCCTGCTTTGTCACCGCACAATTCCAGGGCTGGCCCTGTCCCACAGCTTCTCCCCCTCCGCCCCCAGAGGTCGGTCCCTGGGGAGGCAGGGACACCACATCCCTCTGAAGGCAGTGGGCCACGGCACATTCAGTCACGAACAGCCACATTGCGCTGCCTAAATTGGAGGCGCGGATGCTGGCAGGCGCCAGTGCCTCCATGCCCTGCTCCAGTGCCTGGCGTGGGGGCTGGAGGGCACGCGTGGGAGTGGGGGGCTGGAGGGCACAC
>NW_009605907.1:4178-10635 GCF_000690535.1 Cariama cristata | reverse complement strand
CCCCTGCCAAGTGAGGGATGCTCCTGCTGCAACTCCAGCCATTTGTCAACCTGAGTCACATCAAACAGCTTCTGCAAAAAATATAACAGGGAAAAGAGGAAAAAATATTGCAATTATTGAAACAAAGTACATCAGTGCTTTTTGTTGTTGTTGTTAAATAATGTGGTTTTCCTCCATGTATTGAAGGGGCGATGGGCTGCAAAACTCACCCTGCTTTTTGACAGCCAACATAACTGGCACAAAATGCTTCAGCTGGGGTTGAACAAAGCATTCTGGTGGACCCACAGCGCTCTCTCCAAAGCTCAGGGTTTTTTTTTTCTCCTTTCCTCCTAATTTTGGCTACCAAACCAAAACCAGACATGCCAGCACATGGTCACCCTTGCCCCATGGCACATCCCTGCCAGCCGCATCTCCAACACATCCCCTACAACTCGCAGATGCTCTGAGCCCCTTTACGCTTTCTGGGTGCTACAAAAGGGACTTCACACCCTTTCCCCCCCCCCTTTTTTTGCACCCAAATGAAGGTTGGTGCAAATGAAAACCAGGACTGCCTGGAAGCTAAGGGATCTCTTTCCTCCTCCGAGTTGGGAGGAAGACGGAGAGCGATTGCCGTGGCTATTTCTGGTTGGAAACACCGGGGCGACGCTCGGAGGTGAGCGTGGTGGCGATGGATGGGACAGAGATGGAGCTCAGGGCATCCAGCCCTCCTGTCCCAGCACAGCCCCGGGGTTCTTCACTTAAACCCACGCTCCCAGCACCCCGGGGACCCCAGCAAGCCACCAGGGTGGGAGGAAGACGGAGAGCGATTGCCGTGGCTATTTCTGGTTGGAAACACCGGGGCGACGCTCGGAGGTGAGCGTGGTGGCGATGGATGGGACAGAGATGGAGCTCAGGGCATCCAGCCCTCCTGTCCCAGCACAGCCCCGGGGTTCTTCACTTAAACCCACGCTCCCAGCACCCCGGGGACCCCAGCAAGCCACCAGGGACCAAGACGATGCTCAGAGCCCTCCTGCCTCCGTTTTGTCCTCCGGAGCCGGGCTCTGCCCGCGGTGATGCCAGCTGGCACTGGCTGAGGATTGGGCTCCAAGCACAGGAGCAAGAGCACCCCCTTCCCACCCGAGCTGCAGCCCATCAACACAGATGGCAAAATCTAAATGTTATGATAAGGTATTTCTCCCAAATTTCCATCTTAATAGAATTACGAGCCTGTAATTACCCTACAAGCCTGAAAACCTGCCGGAATCCCAATTAGGAATCTGAGGACATAATTGGCCCCTAATTAGAAAGATTTGTCAAATGTGAACAATTTTCTCACCTCTTTGGGGTTTTTTTTTTTTCCATTTCTGTTCCTCCTCTTTTCGCTCTGGTGAAAATATCCATATTTTCGTTTCCCCATAAACAGGGGGCTGCAATCTCCCAGGTGCACCGTGCTCCGCATCCCGCTCCTTCAGGCTCTTGGGAAAGACAAACTCCACAGCTGCTGTTAGGCCATTTTTTTTATATATATTTCCTAGAAAACTGCACTATTAAAAAATTAAATAAGAAAAAAAGAGGAAGAGAGAGACCCCTGCGAAACTGCAGCTTTGGGGTTTCGACTTTGCTCCCACTGCAAGGATGGGTACCAGGGGGCTGGCCAGGGCAGCGAGGCTGCTGCTGGAGCGGTTTTCGGGGCTGGGGGATGCAGAGAAAGTGGTGGATGGTGGGCACAGCGTGCCGTGGTACGGGGCATCACCCCGTGGCTGCGGTCCTCCGTGGGATCGGAAGGTTTTGGGGAGCAGGCACTGTAGCTGGGCAGGGTACAGGGGCTGAGATGTAGCAGCCCTGGTCCTGTGTGGCAGCTTCATAGCCAGATCCAGAGCAATTCCTCTACCAAAACCAGTATTGAGCTTAAATACAGTGCCAGGCTAATGCTGGCACAAACCCACGCTAACCGCAAGCCCTGAGCCCTGCGATGCCCATTGCATGCACGGACCGCCGAGGTATGAAAATCCACCCCAGGAGCACAGCCACGGTGGTTCCTGTGAGCCCCCAACCAGGCTGGTGCGTGCAGCCACCCCGGCGTGCCCGTTTTGGGGAGGATGGACCCTCATCCCTGCAAAGCAAGTCATCAAATGAAACCCCAAGGGCACTTTGGGCTAAGGAGTACCCGTTTAGGGGAAAGCTTTGCTGCCCCAGTGATGAGATGCTCCCACTGCCAGCTCTCTGGCCAGAGAGATGGAGCAAGGCAGGAAAACCAGAAAAAACAAAGGAATAAAGGGAGCAAGTGGACAGGCTCAAGAGAAGGGAGAAAACCCACCTCTTTGGGGAATGTTAAGCACATGGCTGTGGGGCGGGGGGGGCACATAACCCAGCCTAGAACACAGGGTCTGCATCACCCAACCTGTGGGACCCACGGAGGAGCAACAGCACATCAGGGGCTGGGAGGGCCTGGGGGGGACAACTGACAGGTTAAAGCCATCTCCTGGCACAGGGGGTCAGCACCCCTGCCCAGTGCCACAGCGGCTTGTCCTGGATGGAGCTGCAGGAAAGGGGCTGGCGGGGGGGAGGTTCACGGAGATGTCTCCAAGGAGAAGGGTTGTGCTGCATCACCAACACATTATCATTAACATCCCCCAAAGAGCACTCCCCACTCACCCCCATCCCTGTCCCCCTGCCCAAACTCCCAGCTGGAGCCACACACCATCCCAGTACCATGTACTGGGAGCACAGCCTCCCCTCTTCTTCTTCTTCCTCCTCCTCCCACCAGAGGCTCTTCAGTTAAAAGCGACAACAGCAGGGGAGGGATGGGGGGGATAGGGGGAAGCCTGGTTTTCCTAATTAACAATTAGCACAGAGTGTGCTGCTAATTATGTGGTTCCATGTAATTAAGAAGCTAATTAGTGCAGTGTCAATTAAGATTTAATTAGTACCCTTGTCAAAAATACTTGAAAGCGCAGTTTGTATGCAAGTACTTCAATATTTCAATGGTCATGATCTCCCCGACGTGGGGAGCGCCTGCTTGCCAGCCCTCGTCGGAGCCTGCTAACAGCTCTCCCGACTTTATTGATATTGTCCTTTAAAACACTGTCGCGTACATCTCTGTAACAGACACTCGTATTGATTCTGCAGGCAGCTGGCGCTGGTGACGTGGCAGAGCTTTGCTTCCCACCGGGACGGGGCTCACGTTGGCCATCGGTATCCCCGGGGCTGTGCCGGGCAGGCGTGAAACCTCCCTTGCCAGGGCCATGCGGCACAAATCCGGCAGTACCAGTACCTGCAGGACACCAGTGCCAGGAGCACGGGGCTGTCGGGGCTTTCTTCAGCATCAGCCACCACTGAGCAGCTCTGGACAACCCCCCATTGCCCAAGCCCATGGACAGGCAGCGTCCTCGCCTCCGAGGAGCTCCCAGGCTCTTTTAAAAGCAAGCATGCAACACCCACAGTGGTAATATTTTGTGCATGAAAATGCTTCTATTCTCATCGTCATCCCTGCTGTCCATCTCCAAAGATGACAAGGACTTGCTTGTGGGCACATCAGTGCCCAGAGCTAAACCTACGTCCTTCCAGTCTGGAAAATAGGAAAGAAGCTGGACCACACCGCGTGTCTGCAAAGGGACACCTCGGACCAGCGCTGCTCAGTGGGGCTGTGCCTGAAACCGCCGCTTCGCCGAGCTCCAGACCCTCCTGCCACAAAGATGGGACAGCAAAGCATCCCAAAAAGCCCCGGGGACCAAAGGCGGTGGCTGGTGACGGCAGAGCAAGAAGGAGACATGGAGGAAGGATGGGGAGAGCCAGGGTGAGTAACATCCACCCCAACACCCATGCCAGCAGCATCTCTCCAGCACAGAGCAAAGCCTCTTTTGGTCCATGCCTGGCCCTGGTGAGGGGTCCTACGGCCACCTGCAGTGCTCCCGGCTCCTGCCCACGGTCCTCGGGATCATCCAGGAATTTCTGATGTCAGGAAGGGTGTGGGCTGAGGCAGGAGGAAGAAAGGAAGAAATATGTCGGGGGCTCTCAAGGCTTCAAGAGACACGTAAACAAAAACCCACCTACACAAACCAACCAAGGACACTCTCTCTGCAGTTTGTAAATCATCCTCTGCAAGCAGCTCGAAGGCTCCCAAGCCCAGAGACACAAGGAAAAGAGCCAGTCGCTCACTATTTTTCCACTCGAAGGCACGGAGCTGCTTGCAGGGTGTGAGCTCAGCTGTGCCATGGGAGGGGAAAGTGGCTTTCCCAAACCACACGCAACCTTCATCACAAGCCGTCCCATGCCGGCCGGGCACAGGAGCTGCTGTTTGTCGTGTTCTCCAGCCCCTGCCCTCACCCCAGGGAACTTTCCCATGTGTAAATCCACCCCCAAGCACACACACACCCACACCCCCCCGGGGGCTTGCAAACTCCTCCAGAGCCAGTGCCAGCAAATGAAAGCCTGGCTCTCTCGGGAAGCTGATATCCCTGCGTGTTTTGGGTCTTACCTGTTGAGTTTACACATACTTGACTTGGTCGAGGACCAGGTTGTTGCACCAAACACTGACCAGTCCCCGAGAGCATCCGAGCAGGAGCCCTCTCCCGCAGCACACCAACGGCCCCATCAGCCACACAAACATCAGGGGCTTTGACATTTTCACCCACCATCCTACCCCTTGCTGGGCAAGTATTGCTGAGAAATGAACAACTCGAGCACGGACTGGAAGGTTCATGGTCTCGAGGAGGCTGGGGAGTGAGGTGGTCTACAGAATAATCTCCTTGGGCGGATAAAAACCTTCAGAGAGCTGGTTTTGCTTTTTGAAGCAATGCCCAGTCCTCCAAGTGCTGCAGTTGGGCAAACCTCACTTGGGATGCGGTACTGAGTCCCAAACGTGTGCGCGCAGAGCTTGACAGCAAAATTAATCCTTGAAACGGCAGCTCCCGAGCAGCTCCTCCTGTCAGGACGGTAAAGCCTTGTCCCCCTTGGCCTAATCCCCCGGCGCGGTTTCTTGGAGGCAGCATCTCTGTGCCAGGCCAAGGGACCAGGCGGGAGCTCCGGTGTGGAGCATCTCTAGATGGACCGTTTCCCCACCGCACCCGAGGGGTCAGCTCCTGCCCAGGTGAGAGCAGTTGGTTTTACACCCCGGGGAGGACCAGAGCAAAACACCTTGTGTTTTGGGGGCTGGCAAGGAGGGACCCTGTATCACCCCATTGCTTTGAGCAGGGCTGTCCCACATGCTTGGGTCCAACAGGTTTTTGCCGTCCCACCCTGGGCACGCTGCCGCAGGGGATGTTTGGGTTTGTCACCTTGCTTTAAAGGGATGAAAAGGAGGCAGGAGACGGAGCAGCCCATCCTCAAAGCAGCCCCCGCCAGCCCACCTCCCAGCCAGAGCCCAGCAAAGCCACCGCTCCAGAGTCGCACAGACGGAGGGACGAGGAGTCCGGGGAGCACGGAGAAAGCACAGGAGGTGCTGGGATTTTTTCCCCCTCCCTTCCTTTCTCCCTCCCCCCTGCCTTGTACGCAGCTGAGCCGCCTGCTCTCCCACAACGTCTGCCAAAATACAGCGAGACAGGGTATAATTACAGACACTTACTGCGGCCATTACACCACCAGCACGGGCTGCGCAAAGTGACACACGACCCGTCAACTCCTTATTCACGCCATTAAGGGGACTCATTAGCATCTTCGCTCAGAAGCAAAATTACCCTCACTGCTCATTTCAAGATGTCATAAATTTTAATTTAGGACCCAAAGATAGCACAATGGGAGCGAGCTGGCTCTCTCCGGCAGTCACTGGCTGGCTGAGGGAGGTGGAGGTGGTGGGAGGGAGGTGGTGGTGTCGGTGGGGGGAGGAAAGCGAAATGAAAGGGCTGGTTTGATAAAAGATGGTGGGGTTTTAAGAAAAGATGGGGAAGGAGGGAAGGGAAGATGTGCTCAAAGGCCTGGCAAGGTCTCTGCCCCATTGGAGGCAATGGAGGAGGAGGGATCCTGCTGAGGGACGAATGCTTCCCCGGGAGGAGCAGGAGAACAGGGGCAGTGCCGGATCCTGCCAGGGCACGGCACACAGCAGACCCCGAGTTTTGAGCCGCCAGCACAGCCCAGCATCACAATTTGGTCCTTCCGAATCCCCTTCCCCAGGAGTCTGCCCTGCCACAGGAGCATCACCCTGGGCTGGGCGCTGGCCAGGTTCTGCTGGGAGATCTCCCCCAGTCGCCCGGAGGGAGGTCGGGCAGAGGGGTCCAGCCCCGACTCCCCGGATGGAAAGCGGAGACCGGAGGGACAGAAGCCCAGAGATGTGATGCTTCAGGAGCAGAGAGCAAATCCCTGCGTGAGGATGCTCTTCATGCCCGTGACACACGCTTTGCTTTAGAAGCACAGGAATAGTAGATACAAACTGTCTCAAACCATCCCATCACCATCACTCTACATGTTACCAGGCATCAGCCGAGCGGCAAGAGGAGCGGTGGGAGTGCTCAATCCACGGCGCTCGGCTCAGACCCCGGAGCCC
>NW_009605907.1:3448-4151 GCF_000690535.1 Cariama cristata | reverse complement strand
CCACTCGGACCTGCGGGTCCGGGACGTTTGCAGCCTGTGGCTCAGCAGAAGAGTGGAAATGTGCCACAGCCTCCCACTAAAAAGGTTGTTTTTATTCTAGAGTAAAAGTAGCTGTTGGAACCGCATCTGCACAGAGCATGTGGGAGATGGTAAAGCAACTTTTGCAAAAGACCTTTCAGCCCATCTCTCCTGCAGCCAAGCCCTGACCGCCTCCCTGCTGGGGTTTTGGTACCCTACCCATGCCAGGAGATGTCCCTGCGAGGGTGACCATGGGCACCCCTCCCACCCCAGCCCATGGGTGCGGGCTTAAACCTTCACAATGAAGGAGACACCTCTTCTTCCCCCCTTCCCTGCAAACTCTGCCAGGACCAAACGCAATTACAAACCTCTTAAACTTTACCAGCTACCAGGCTCCATGATTAATGAGTTCAAATGTCCACATCTTTAAAAAACAGGGCGGGTGGGGAAAGAATTAGAAGAAAAGCAGCTCCAATTACAGGCGGCTGAGGGACTCTGGCCCACTCCTGTGCTATAAGAACATATATCCAGAAAGGTTATGTTAATTTTTAATGTACAAGACTGTAATTAATTTCTGGGGCTGGCTGGATTAGCAGAGAGTGTAAATTCCAGCCTGAGCTCGGGCTGCAGATAAACCAACACCGCTGAGGGCTGGGGCCAGGGGGCCAGGACCGGCACCGTGCCG
>NW_009605907.1:3060-3384 GCF_000690535.1 Cariama cristata | reverse complement strand
CCCCCTGTGTGAGCCCTGGGACATGGTGCTGGTGGCACCAGGGACGGGGTTGCCACAGAGGGTCCGGCCACCCCTGCACCAGATCCGGCATTCGAAACGCTGAAGCATCCAAAGCTGCTTCGGAAAGGTAAAAATACAAACTAATCCCTTCGACAGTCTTTGGAGAGGCTGCAAGGAAAGGGTCTGGACCTGGCAAGCAGGGATCATGTGGCCTGGAAATACGGTAAGTTTTTAAAGGAAAGAAAAGGCTCCATTATTCTCCCATTAAACTCTCCCCCTCTCTCCCTTCCCTCTGTCAGTCTTTCGTTCGCTCACTGACTTCCC
>NW_009605907.1:0-3031 GCF_000690535.1 Cariama cristata | reverse complement strand
AATCACTCTGGAAAAGAACCCCAAGCCGATATAATATTATAATTAATTAATTCACTAAAAAGGTATTAAATTTCTTTCCCCCCCTGTGGATATTATCTGAATTCATTGACCTTTAGAAAAATCACCCTCTAATTGTAACCAGGTTCAAGTGCATTTCCAGCCTGTCCCTTTTACATTAATAATATCTTCCAGGACTCCACTATGCTGCTTAAATATTGTATAAATTTCACTGCCCCCTCAAAAAAGGAGAGAGAGAAAGGCATGAAATGAAAACTATGAGCTGGTTAAACCAGCTCTGGAGCATGGGGGGAAGAGATAAAAGGACTCCACGGTGGTGTGGGAGATGGACAAGCCCACAGCGGGACCCCGAAGGGGCTCGGGATGAGGAATCCCTTCCCGAAGTCCCTGTGGTCGTCAGCTCCCAGCTGGGAGGAAAATCCCAGGACCAGGATGCGGGGTGGCTCCCAGGCAGAGCATCCTTGGGAAAGCAGATTGCCAAGGGCTTTGGGGTGCAGCCTGGTGGGAGAAGGGGTCCCAGCATGTCCACAGCAACCTCTTTGGGGTGTCTGCGTGGCACAACAACCGCAAGAGGACTGGATTTCCAAGGGGGTTTCTAAACACCGAGACAAATGGGGCACTGCCTGTATCAGCCTGGCCCTCCTTGGGGTCCCAGCACCTCCACAGGCCACGGGCCCACTGCTCCCTGGGTTTCTGGTGCTGCAACCACTGCTTTTTTCATTCCAGGTGCTCATTGTCCATTTTCTGGTTGCAGGAACAGGGCTCTGCTGCTCTGATCGCAACAAGACCATGCTTGAACGACAAGCCAGCCAGCAATTGCTCCAGCATCCGGCACTGTAAATTCAGCGCTGGGCATGGAAAATCCAGCTGGGCTGCTGCTGTCAAGTCTATCGGGTATCCCGGGCCAAAGCTCCCTCTGGCAGAAGTCCCAGCCCTGCCAGGGCCAGCGGAGCGGGGCCACTTGGCTCCGGCAGAGATTTGGGGGTGCAAATTCCTGCAGCTGAACCCACGGCCCGGGAGGCAGAGCTCTCTCAGCCTCTCCCAGCACCCCAGCTTCTCTCAGCCAAATCCGACACGCGGGGCTGTGCACAGCCAGCCGGGAGCTGGGGTTTTGCTCCATGGGGCTCGAACCTGGGGAATTTGTATCCCGTGGGGAAGGGGCTGCTCCAGCATCGGTGCTCCAAGCCAGCTGCCACCTGCAGCACAGGGGCTCAGCGGCAAGGGCCGGGTCACCTCCCCGGTGTCAGCCCTTGTGTCCTCACCTGGGCGCTGAGGAAACTGAGGCACGAACCTTCTCCATGTCCTTCTCCATGAGGGAGCAGCTTTCTACCTGCACCTTATTTTCCTCTTCCCAGGGTTTTTTTTCCCAGCATATCGGTACCCCTCATCACAGTCAGCAAGCCACTGATCCTTCAGCCCCAACTCTCCTGGCCCTTTGCTTCACAGCACACAGCCACTCCTGCCGAGGCACCAGAAATCCTAACAGCCATTAAACCGTCTGCAAGGGCTCCCCGCGCTCCAAAGGGCTCCCCAACCCCATAGCTTTCAAAAGCTGCTGATGGAAAAACAACAGGCTGAATGCATCCAGGGAGTTACCCTTCCGAGCCAGGGACTCACCCAGGGACCAGCCTAGCCCCTTCTCTTTGGAAGCAATTTCTGGACAGGCATCAGAGGTTTTCCAGTCTCTCCCTCTTTATTACATGCAAAGATTTACTCGCAAAGAGCTGCTTTGGTTTCTTGAAGCCAAGGCGGCCGTGCTGGCTATTCCCCCCACCTGAAAAAGCCATCCCTTCCTCCTGACCTCATCCCAACCGTTGCCACAACAACCCCTGGCGACGTCACCGGCGGAGGATTAGGGCTTCAGGTGGGGAAGGAGCAGCAGGAGTAGCCGAAGTGCTCAAACCACAGAAGGAGCTCGGCAAGAGCCAGAAAGGAAATGAAGGGAGATGGAGGGGGAAGGAAAACTCAGGAACAGCCCAGCACCGAGAGAGGGGATGGCTTCCAGATCGCAGGTCCGGCCGGTCCCACGCCAGGGATGTCACGGAGCCGCGCGGGGATGCCTTGGGCCCAGAGAGGCCAAGGTTTGGGGTGGAGCAGGGGAAACCCCTCCCCCCCGCTGCCTCTCCACTGCTCGGGCACCCAGGGAAGGGCTGCCTTGCTCGAGCGAGCATCTCGCTCCAGAGGTGCTGAGGGCTGGCTTGGCTCGTGCTCATTCCTTCTTGCTTCAGGATCAAGCCCATCTTCTATTTTATTCAAAGTTTTTTCCCCTCTGCAAGAGAATTTTTTGTAGAAAATTCTCTGGGACTTGAGAAACAACTTGCCAACAGCATTTGTGAGGGGACTGGAGACACGTCTACGCAGCGGTACCCAAAGGACGGCGCTGGGGAAGTCACAGCGCTCTTTACGCAGATCTCCGATTTCAGACAAGTCCAGTCTGACAGTAAAACAACAGAACCAAACCCGGCCCTGAGATCTTTTGCGTGGAGCAGCCCAAGGGGATGCGGCTGCATCCTCCCAGAGAGCGCGGTAGCCACGGCTTCCCGGAGAGCGCGGTACCCACGGCTCAGCCTCCCGGCACTGTGCGTCGGAGGGTTTCGGTCCTGTCCCAGTTGGGCGCGGGTGCTTGCCCCGTGCTCCTCACCCCTGCTCGCACAGCCCCTGCCTGCAGCCCTTCTTCAGTCCAGTTCACCCCCAGCCTCTTCCCGGGGTTCTCCCTTCCCACGGCTTTCACTGACATTTTATGCGCAGGGGGGGTTAAGAACTCAGCAGGTTGGTTTGTCGGAGGTGCGGAGCGCAGGGCCTGCCGAGAGCAGCAACTGCTCAGCACCTCTGCCTGCCAGCTGGTGTGGTTTTAACCCTCCTGGGTTTACCAAAGCCAACTCAAAGAGGGTGCGGTGACCGTGGCGAGGGGATGCTGAGAGCACAAGCGGGAGATGCTCACGGAGGGCATCAGCCCCGGTACAACGCGCTGAGCTCCCGGGTCCGGCAAACTCCAGCATCGGCTACCGGGGAG
>NW_009605906.1:12134-32098 GCF_000690535.1 Cariama cristata | reverse complement strand
ATCAGGTTTGAGACCATCTAAGAAACCTGGAAGTGCACGAGCCCATGGGACCTGAGGAGATGTATCCATGGGTCCTGAGGGAATGGGCGGATGAAGTAGCTAAGCCACTATCCATCATATTTGAGAAGTCGTGGCAGTCCAGGGAAGTTCCAGCTGACTGGAAAAGGGGAAACATAATCCTCATCTATAAAAAGGGAAAAACGGAAGACCCAGGGCCTGGCAAGATCATGGACTGGATCCTCCTGGATACTATGCTAAGGCACACAGAAAATATGGAAGTGATTAGTGACAACCAACATGGCTTCACTAAGGGCAAATCGTGCCTGAAAAATTTTGTGGCTCTCTATGACAGGTTTACAGCATTGGTGGATAAGGGAAGAGCACCTGACCTCATCTCTCTGGACTTATGCAAAACATTTGACACTGTCCGGCATGACATCCTTGTCTCTAAATTGAAGAGACATGGATTTGACAGATGAATCACTTGGTGGATAAGGAATTGTCTGGATGGTCACACTCAAAGAGTTGTAGTCAACAGCTTAATGTTCAAGTGGAGACTGGTGACGACTGGTGTTCCTCAGGGGTCAGTATTGGGACTGGCACAGTTTAACATCTTTGTCAGCAACATGGACAGTGGGATTGAGTGCATCCTCAGCAAGTTTGCCAACAACACTAAGTTGTGTGGTGTGGTTGACATGCTGGAGAAAAAGGATGCCATCCAAAGGGACCTTGACAGGCTTGAGAGGTGGGCCCGTGCAAACCTCATGAAGTTCAACAAGGCCAAGTGCAAGGTCCTGCACATGAGTTGGGGGACAATCTCAAGCACAAATACAGGTTGAATAGAGAGTGGATTGAGAGTAGCCCTGAGGATAAGGACTTGGGAGTGCTGGTTGATGAGAAGTTCAACATGACCTGGCAACGTCTGCTTGCGACCCAGAAAGCCAACCGTATCCTGGGCTGCATCAAAAGAAGCGTGGCAATTGGGTTGAGGGAGGTGATCCTCCGCCTTTACTCAGCTCATCAGACCCCACCTGCAGTACTGCTTTCAGGTCTGGAGACCCCAGCACAAGAAGGACATGGACCTGGTGCAGCAACTCCAGAGGAGGCCGTGAAGATGATCAGAGGGCTAGAACACCTCTCCTATGAGGACAAGCTGAGAGAGTTGGGGTTCTTCAGCCTGGAGAAGAGAAGGTTCCACGGACACCTTAGAGCAGCCTTCCAGTACCTAAAGGGGCCTACGAGAAAGCTGGGGAGGGACTTTTTGCAAGGGTCTGTAGTGATAGGACAAGGGGCAATGGCTTTAAACTGGAAGAGGGAAGATTTAGATTAGATATCAGGAAGAAATTATTCACCATGATGGGTGGTGAGGCACTGGAACAGGTTTCCGAGAGAAGTTGTGGATGCCCCATCCCTGGAAGTGTTCAAGGCCAGGTTGGATGGGGCTTTGAGAAACATGGTGTAGCGGAAGGTGTCCCTGCCCATTGCAGGGTGGTTGGAACTAGATGATCTTTAAGGTCACTTCCAACCAAACCATTCTATGATTCTATGATTCTATGATTCACAGTCCCTCCAACCCAAGTTGTTCTGCTTTTCCTAGCACAGTGGGTGCTAGAGATGTCTATAGGTAAACACAGCCAGAATTGGAGATGTTTCTCTCCCAGCTCCCAAATCAGATCCCTTTAACATATCATTAGTCATCCTTGAAACTTCCGGTGCACACCACCTTTTTTATTCTGCAGGCACCTGGAGAGTATCTGTATGACTTGACTGCTGCTGTATCTTGACAGCTTCACCAGTTCACAGGAGGAGTTATTAGCCAACCAAACAAAAAGTTCACAGTTCTTCAGGGGGAATATAACCACTTTCCTCCACATTTTTTTTTCACTAGAGGTATTTCAAAGAAAAGAAAATTTTACAAATGTTCCAACAGCTTCACTAACTGCTGCCTCTCCTTCAAAAGACAGCAAGGGTTAAGGATGCATGGCCCTGGCCACTTGTCAGATTTGGCATGCTACAGCCAACAGCTGGTGGAGGCAGTTAATTAGTCGTGCACCCTGCTCAAAGTTCAGTCTTTATTGGCAGGGAAAAGCAGGCTGCACCAGCCTGCTTCCCTCTTTCAATTAACAAAGGCCTGTGCCATCAGATTACCTTGGCAACATGCCATGGCATCCGTGTCATTTGCCTGCCTGAGTTTTGCCATGGTAACAGGAAAGCTAACCTTGCCAAAGCAGCATCTGGTCTATGGGTGGCAGATTACCTGCCAAACAGATTTACTAGCTGCAAAGTGCTGCTGACTGCCCCGAGAAAAGAGAGGAAGCGGGAAAATCTTGTGACAAAAAAGATGGTTATCCATTTTAATTTTTCTTTCTAAGCAAAGGTTTCCAGAGGTCCAGCTGCTGATGTGTGGATAGAGCATGTCTTTATTCTTTCTGGGCATGAAAACCATTAAACAAATTAGGCTTTATCTTAGCCACAAGATCCTCTGGGCATTAGAGAAGCAAAAGTCTTTGTCAAGAACTAATTTCTATTATGCAGTAACCAGGCTGGTCTTGACAGAGCACTGCTGGTTTTTCATTCCATTTTATCACAACCATTTTGTTGTGTTGACATTAGAGATATGTGTGATCCAAAAATCATGGATCCAACTGCTCATAAACTGCAGGGAAAATCAGATCTGAATGTCAGCATTACATCTGGTTCCAATGGCCTATAAAACTCAAAGACAGGCAGTAGCAGATTCATAAGCACTGTGAGACTTACCCTCTGGACTATCTGTTCTCAGTAGAGACCAAAAATTCTGGATTCATAGAGGGCAGAGAAATAGAGTGTAGGCAAAGCAGGACTGGCTCCATCTCTACCAAATGACCCTTGAAAGAAAACCATTTTGCAAAGGAAGTCCATAAAACCAGTAGTAACACCCAGTGGTTCCTTTATTTTGGGAGACAATTCCTTTCTGACTCTAACCCAGTCAGTCCTTTAACTCTGAGTTGCTGCAACAAAGACGTATTAATCAGACTCTCAAGAACTATTTGAATGCAAATGCAATATGATTACCACTATGCAGCAAGGGGTGAAATAACACAGTTCCTTTCCAGTCTCTCCTGGCTGGTTAGTACACCTCCAAAACATGACATTTCTCTGAAGCAACAAATGTGATCAAGGAAAATAATGATCATCTCATTTCAACTCTTCTTACAAGTCGAAGTGTATTCTCATAAACTTTAATTTCTCACTCCAGAATGTCCCAGTTTCTGACTCCGTGTCCTTTACACACAGAAGGAGGTAGTGCAATAAGTGGTGGTAGGTACAGATGGAGCAAGCAGAGAGTGAAGTTGCTGCAGCAGTGTGAGAGTTTGCTTCAGGTTCGAAAGCAAGGTTGGTCATCAATGCTTTACACACTCTGCCAAAAATGCCATAAAATTCATTAGGTAGCCAATGGTCTAGGTGCTTGTCTTCCCTTAGGTTTAGATTTCTAAGGGATAAGGGATACATTTGGAAGAGTGTGCATGCACGTGTCTCTCAGTGTCACACAGAACTATACTGAGCTGAGAGAGCAAAATCAAAAGCTAAATCTGAACAAAATAAATTGTATAGCTAGCACATACTTGAAAGACTCTTGGCAGAAGGATAACCTCACAGATCAGAATATAAATAACTTGAGTTCACCTCTTGCATCTACATCAACAATGATTGTAACAAAAAAAAACAGAATAAAGAAAACAATACGAAATCTTCGATGTTTAAGCCTTTTAAAACTCAGTGTGTAGAAGGATGGTGCACAAGAGACCAACATCCCTTCACCACATCATTTTGTTACCTAAATATTCATGTCCATACACTGACCTACGGGTCAGTGTTCTAGTTTGGTGCACTGCATCCATCTCCAGCACTCACACAGTCATTACTGAGTATCACCTCACGCCATACAGTGTCTTTGCCTGAAGCTAATGGGCAACACCACCATGAAAGAGGATCATCTTTATTCACAGGGCAGATGAAGGCACAGAGAAACAAGTCATCATTCACAGAAGTTTCCTCAGAATGACTACTGTGCCATGTCCTCTTTCAGCTCTGCATCCTAACTGTTAATTGTACTCTCTTCCATCCTTTCTGGTTCTTCTGCTCATAATGGACACATATTATTACAGTAGAGATCAGAGACCTGAAGCCAAATCCTGCAGCTGCTCTGTAGCAGACACAAGGAGAGACTCCATACTGACCTGCTGCTGCACTGGCTGAGATAAACGCTGAGGTGGGTGCGAGAGACAGGGCTGAGGTCAGAGAGAAGCAGCAAAGAGAAGAGGGGCTTGAATGTGTCTGTGAAGGTTCAGCTGCCCCATACCCTGAAGGATCGGCTGTGCCGAGCGGGCGTAGGAAAATACAGCCACCTCCGAGGACAGCTTGACCTGGCAGCCTGGAAGGTCCCAGAAGAACCAGCCTAGTGCTTGGAAGCTTCCAGAAGGAACCGGTCTGGTGGCCCAGACACTGAAAAGGTAGAGATCTGGGGCTGCCGCGGGGTCTGTCTTACTGCACACCCTGAGGAGCTGCTCTGGGTTGTGGTGTCCTCAAGGACCCTGAATCTCCAAGGAGCCTGTGGCATGGCCATTCGAGCACCTGGCACACTAAGTGTGTTTCTGGGTGAGTTTTTTTCCCTCAATCCTGCACATTTTTCCCCTTTGATTTGATCAGCTACTCCCAATGAGAAATAAATTGACTGTGGCTTGTATATGACTAGCTGTTCCATGAAGTGACGAGCTTCACAGAGGCTTCATCCTACATCTGCTGTGGCACTCACCACACAGATGTATCTCTCAACCAGATGTCTTGAGATTTCCTTGCCCTGCCAGGATGAGGAAAGAACAGAGTCCTTTCAAAGAAAGACTCCCGTCATTTTATATAATTTGTGGTCAAAAGTCAGAGATCAACCACACTGATGAAAAACCTTCTGACTCCAGCCCCTGGTATGTTCATGACTCCTTTCCAGATCCCAGACTTTTACAACCTCAGGATTTCTGTATGCAACAAGCATCTGAGGCTGGCTGAGCACATCTGCTTTTTTCTTCCTGTTTTCAGTAGTGGTCAAAATGAAATTCAGTGAAGTAAAAAAATTGCAATTGCAAAAGTTTGCCCCTGTCTTTTAGGCGATGAATATTACATTACAAACTGGTGGTTGGAAAGTCACAAAAACACCTTGAAGGTACTAGAGCAGTCCCACTGATTTCTCCAACCTTTACTCAAAGAGAGATTGATCCCAGGAGCTGTGGGTGCCCCATGCAAGATGTGGTGCCTCGGAAGCAAGGTGCAAATTGCCAACACCCAAACACAACATGTTGGTCCTTATTTTGGAAATAAGACATTAATGTTAGTGCATAAAGCAGAACTGAGTTCTTTCTGGATCACTCAGCTTCAGTGTTTAGTCCAAAACCTGCTGTGCTCAATAAGAAGAGCATCTGGTTGATTTCTGTAGCTCTTGCTTTGTACCTTGATAGTCAAGCTCCATCTCTTACACATGAATTCTGTAAAATACTCATCAGTAGATTATCATTTGAACTCAGCTCAATGTCAAGGTGTAAAAATTAGCAGATAATTTTGTGTCTTCCCAATAAGTGTGTTATTTTCCTCCATGATGGAGAGCTGCCCAATTTAGTCCTGAAGTGATAGTTCTAACATAACGGAGTAAAAGCAATAGCAACTAGAACCCGCATCATTATATTTTGTTTGCTTCTTTCTGTGATCTACCTGGACCCATAGCAATTTTGTGACAAAATGAGAGAAGGAAGCACACAGACTTGTGGCTTAGACGCCTCTCTCTGATCAGAAGTATGTGTGTTGCATATGTGCTCCAGAGGAGTGGAATTGATCTGAAACACTGTCACCTCAAATATACTGCTGGGCCATCCTAGGAAATCCTAATAAATCCTTCTGGCTTAATTGCTAAGCTCTCCAGGGCACAGAGACATGGACAAAAGCAGCATGCTAAATGGCTTTCAGGATGTCAGGAAGCCTAAGAATCTGAAACCAAGTATTCATTATCGGTGAAGCATTTTTGTTAGAGGCTTGCCTGTGTTATACTTTATAAGAAAGGCTTTATTGGGATGCAGAAATTGTTTCATTATTTACAAGGCTGGAAAGTCACCACACTGGAGTCAGTAGGAAGTCACAAGGGAAATTATCCACTAGTATGGGGAGTGTTTTCATATACAGGATTGAATCTTTCACATAGTCTGAGAATACTATTTTACTTCAAATGATAATACTGTCTCTTATGTGGTACTCAGTTTGAAGTAATTTTGATGATCCTGTCATTTCCAAATGCTGAGAACTGACTTATCAACCCAATGAATTGTCTCGTGTTAGGATCCCAGATTAGTAGTCCTCCTCTATAATGCAGGTTATTGTTTGCTGCCAAGAGCATGTCCTCAACACCATCCCCACTGCTGTTAAAGTTTTAATCCAGAATTAGTTCAAATCCAGATGGTGCGTCATTGAAAGTAAATGTATTTTAATTATCAGGCTATTTTTAGAAGGTTCAGTATGTTACAGTGCCAGGAAGTGAAGTGGAGCAGAAAGTGAAATCCGAGTGAGATGCTTTATTCTTCTTGAAATAGGGAGATGGGTTATGTATCATTAACACTATTAATGAAAAACAAATCATATCTGTCCTAGGTTTAAAAGCTGAGTGTCAACACAGAGAATCTACCTCAAAAACCAGCACTTCTTGTTTATTTAGGTCATGTTTCCTGAACCCCAATGTCATTGTCAAGTTACAGAATTTTTCAGTCAGTCCTTTAGTGTTACTGGTTCTATGTCCTCCTTCCTCCCATTAGTAGGACAATGAAAATACTGTTCATTTTGACCTTCAGGAAATTCTTAGGAATATTTTCTTTATGACTGAGCTTGTATGAGTAGAACAACTTGAATTTTCCAGGGCAATTACTCATTCCTGGTAATAGGTAAAGTGATGTAAATGAGCATCAGCTCCTTCTAACTCAGACTTTTGTTGTATGTTACAAGGTCTAAACAGGATCATCTGGAGGCTGAGATTAGGCAGCAATTATTTTTGTGATTGATGCTGAGATATTTAATACAAAAACATGTAGATGTCTTTGTCAGTCTGAAGCTATAGACCTAGATCTACTGGTTATCAACTGCAACTGCTAATCACAGCTCATTTCCATCTAACGTATGTGGGTATGGTTCTAGGCTCTGCTAGATGTTTCTTGTGTGTGATCTTGAGCAAATCATCTGCATTCTCTATGTACCATGTGTAGCATAAAGAAAACCAATACCTTATACCTCTTTTTTAATATTTTTAAGTGCAGTGTCTGGCTATAGAATTTTATTTCTGTTTGAGACTCCTCAGAGCAATTATAAAAAATAAAAATACTTCTTTTCTGAAAAGGAAAAAAATTAAGAAGGATTCCGTGCCCTTTTCTAAGTATGTTACCTGTGAATCCAAGCAAGGCACATCCATTGCTGATTTTTTCCCATGTATATGGTAACCTCCATTCAAATGAATTCTTTATGCAATTATCAAATAAAAAGTGCAATGGAGGCCAACATAAACCAAATACAATCCAAACAGGACAGCAGACTGCAATTAATAATCCAGCCATTCCAGGTTTCCTTCCCTGTGCCTCCATCCAGTCCCTGGGACAATTGTAGAGTTTTGCTTAGGCTGGAAAAATGCTTGTCTTACAGTTGCAAGTATATCGTGTTGGATTTCAGTTTTATTTTTAGTCAAATGGATTTGCTGTCTCTTGTCAGCTTATTGTGCTGTGTTAGCAGGGACATTTGAACAGAACAGAGTTTTGTTGGAGCTCCAGTGGGCTCTTGCATATAAAATCAAAGTTCTCTTGCTTACTTCATGTTCTCATTCATTCATTCAGTGTCTCAGAGTCTGCCAGCTCTGTGGGCACGCAGCCAGTTTTGCATTTACGATTGGATTTTGTGCTGGCTGTCAGTCACAATGGATAGTGATAAATAGATTCAGCAGCACCTATTAGGATTAACTGAAAGATTAAATTCATTTTGAACCATCTTACTGCCAAAATTAATTATACTAAAATTAATTATGCTATGTTATCCAATGAAGAACAGGCCAAGGTGA
Source organism: Cariama cristata (assembly GCF_000690535.1). NCBI lineage: Eukaryota > Metazoa > Chordata > Aves > Cariamiformes > Cariamidae > Cariama > Cariama cristata. The sequence goes on along the minus strand of NW_009605906.1, from coordinate 23,988 downwards.
GGAAAATACTCACCTTAATGTTTACTGCAGCCTGGAGCTGAAATAACCAGCAGAATCTATAGAACACAGAACCTATCGTGCTTACTAGACTCATAAGCATAAATGCAAGCTCTTCGCACTGCCTGCTCTCAGCTGTCTTTAGATTTTGGTATCAGAGACTTTGTCCTACATGCTGGCTTCAATGATTCAGGTCAATTAGAACACAGAGTAGGAGAATCCTCACATTTTAGCAAAAATACCAGCTCAGGTGGAATCCCGCTTACTGTATTTCATGGTACGGCATTTGGAAGAAACATGTTAATAGAAAATTCAGTGATTTGATTGCTTTGCAAACCAAAGAGGTCCTGTTCAGCTGACCTATTGATTGCAATAATTCAGTTCAGCCTTCTGTTGAAGAATAGCTGCTGAAAAACAGTGTAAGCCCTGAAACATATGGAAGCTCTGAAACTCTACTATCAAAGTAGCACATTGTCAGATAGCTGATACAGTAGAACCCACCATGGTGGCCCAGAGACAATGAATAACCTCAGTTAAGTTCTGCTAGGTCACACAATGTCACACCTTGCACTTAAGAACAATGTTATTAGATTAGAGCTCCCTTTTGAAGTCAGGCATCAATGTGAGTAACACTGGCAGAATCTGGTCTAGGCTAGACAACAGGATACAGATTTAACACTGGTGAAATGACAACAAAGCCATGAGAGTCACAATATCCCAGTAAATGACCTGACTCCTTCCTTTTGTGCCTTCTTCTGTATTCTGATAGAGTGTGAGGTCCATCTACAGAACACAAGCAATAAAATTTTCTTGATCAGAAAGCTGACAACTGAAGGGAAGAGTATCATTTAAAAGATGGAGGAAAGAGAGGAATGAAAATAGAATGGAAGCAAGTTTTTAGAAACATTATTTAAAAATAAATGAAATATCAGTCTTTCCTGCTGCTCCTCAATTTAATCCAAGTAAGGAAATAATATATTTTGACTAATTCAGGGAAGGACCTGATTAATTTATCCTTTCCAAAGGCTCATCTGTAGTGCCTACCATAATTAAATATCAGTTCCTAAGACTCCACTGTAAAACTCAGTAGTTTGCATTTCTGAGCTATCTCACTTCCTTCATTTCAAATTAAAGGCTGGTTTCTTCGTTCTTGTTCAAGTTACAAACAAATCTGTGTTTCCTTGCTGGTGTCTACTTGCCCTTAGCTGGCAGAGAAGAATCTTGCTTGTCTCTCCTGCAGAAAAACATGGTGATTGGTAGACAATTAGACTTATTCCCCATTTGAAAAATTATACTGCTTTACCTACTAGTTGTGCATTGCTCAGAAAGGTGCTACAGAGCATGCTTTTGTTGAAAAATTAAATAACTGCTAATTTTTTTGTTATAAAGGTAGCTTTAGAATTACCTATAAAATTGAAGCTAGGTTGAGTTGAATTCCTCTTTTTTCTTTCCGGTAATTATGTGTTTTACTAACAGACAAAATGTTACATCTGAGCAAAAGTCTGAGAAATCGGATTCAGGCCAGCTGTTTGAAACATGTACCAGAAACACTGAAGTCTGAACTGTATTAACAATGGGTTCCTCCTGTATTCAACGAGGTGACATACATACCTTCAGAGTCATTCAGTACAATTATGATTTTGATCTACCTAGGGAGTGTAGGATGGACTAAGTTCTCAGCTTCTGGTACCTGCTTTACGATGCTCAAGACTGCCAGGCATAGATAGTGTTGGACTATATGGCCCACAAGAAGACATTAAAGATCAATAGGACAGAGATCCCTGGGGGCTACTTTTTGTGGCAAGGGGTGCAATTCTTGGAGGTCTCATTTCTGCAAACCCCCAACTTTTAAGCAAGGCAGCAGCGGTCATCCCATAAATCCCCTGCAAGCTGACACAGTTCAGAACAAAGAAACACTCTATAACACTCAGCAGGGTATAATGGGACATTTTGGCTGAAAGCAAAGCATTTAACAGTATAACAAGCAATTATGCCTGATGTTCAGTTAACAACAAAATAAACATGATAAAATATGACCACAATATTTTGAGTCAAAACCTCATAGAGAGTTACCGTTTGCTCTTACATCCTCCTTTGTGTAAATACTGCATCGTTAGCAAAGTATTATCCATGTGTTTTCCACCACTGTTTGATTGCATGGGAGGCAGTTAAGCAGATCAAAGAGCTCTATTAACAACAGATAACCACAGAGCAAATATGATTAAAAGTAATTACAGAAGGAAATAATCTGCTAATTCTTAATGGCACCGAGGGCTCAGAGAGGAGTTCTCAAAGTGATTCTCATCATTGGAAATGAGGCTGTTACTGCAATGAGCTGATATGTTATTTTGGATTTCAAAGTGTGAGCTAATTTCCTATACTTTTTCTCTTATGCCTTCTCCCAAACTTCATACTCACTTGTGACATGACTCAGAAGTGGGAAAATTCTTGTCACAACAGTTACCAATTATTTTTTTTTCCTCTCTTTTGGCACCTGGCTAAATTTCCCAGAACTCTTTAATTTCTGACTAGAACACTCCTTCACCTTCCAGACAGCCTCTAGAAATAAACTTCTGCCATTTTCCTCACCCTTCCTTTCCCCACATATCCTTTCTATCTTATCAACCAGACTTCGAGATGATTTTTCACTTCTTCCACTCTTCCCCTTCTCACTCCAACCTAAATCCTCCTCCTTTTCTTGCCTCAACTTTTCACGGCAGACATGTTACTGACACTGCCCCTAAGAAGCCTTCCCTTGCTGTTCTTCTTCAGTAGACAACTGAGCAGCTAATTTAGAATTAAAAGGAGATGGGTATGTGTTCATCTACAATATGAAGAGGTTTGGAAATCTTCCTGACAACAGAGCTTTCCAAATGTGCATCTTCTCTGTCTCTCCTCTTCTCTCCCTTCCCCAGACTTTGCTCCTCTTTTGCTGTTCCCTGTCTTCACTGGCATCAAAATGCACACAGCCTCAGTGTCTTCAAGCGCTTAAATACAAGTGCTTTTACAAAACTTTTTTGGACATTGAACACCTTTTAACAGTGGCTGAAGCTTCACTGTATCACATTGCTGCTGACACTAAGGATCACAACTGGCATCAATGGAAAAGTTCGCTGAACTTCCCATGGTCTGACACCAACACTTTTGGCCCATTTATAATTAGCATACTTATTCAAAGCTCAAGTCTTACCTTCAGAGATGTACTGTATGAACACAGAAACTATCTTTTCTCTAGATTTATCTAGTCCTTGCTATCCAACCTCTTTTGTTTTTCTTTATTCTTCAGATACTGCTCAAAAATTTAATTTCTGACTATTCTTGGATCATCAAAGTATTTCTGCTCCAGGCCTGAGATTTTTGTCTCTGCTAAAGTCAACAGACCAGTGCTATCCCTGTGCTAGCACTGCCTTTATCAAGCCTACTGTCAGAAGGTTAAAAAACAACAGAGAGGCCAGATTCTTAAACTTGTATTGGCACTCTGTAAATTATCTATTTTTTTCAAAACTGTTTACATGTCCAACAAGTCCAGCTCCACATGTGTAACTGATGCCTTTGAAAGAAACATGGCTAATTATGATGCTTACCCAGAAACCAATATTTAGGAGTCAGCTTTGTTGAAAAGACAGTATGAAATCAGAACAATCCATGTCATGCTTAAGCATGTCCATCTAAGTAGGAGCATAGATACCTAGGGAAGGAGTAACTGGTCCAGCATGAATTACTGTCCTCTCATGATATGTTGTTGAATGCTCTGCATCTAGTACTGATGTCCAGGTTCATGAAGAAACCTAAGACCTTTGCTCCTCCTTCTTAAGGAAAACTTAAAGTGTCCCTTTTTGCTTTCAATTTTGTTAGATTTTTCTCTATCTTTAATTGACTCTCAAAATTTCTTGTAAGATTCTCCTTGGAGGTAATTCACTGGCTTTGGAAAATCACATATTTGAATTTGACAGAGATCACAGTGTTCTGTCTCTGTTCTTAACTTCTGAGGTGTCCAGCTTTGTTATATTATCTGATCTTTGCAGTCAGAACTTTCTCCTTCTCCCAGTAACACTTGGAAGGTATTGTCTTCTCCACTTTAAAGGTGGACAACAAGGTAAAATACATATATACCTCCCAGTCACAAACAAACAAAACACGTTCCTGAGACAATAATATCTCCTGATGCTCACCCCAGTCTACTGGTAACTAGTCAATCCTTGCTGCCTTTTAGCTGTACCTGCTTAAAGACCCAAGATTTTCTAAAGAGGTATGAGGGATAATAGTTTCCAGGTCAGGACAATTACCAGGAGCCTCCCTAATTAATTAGCTGATCTGTAATTTTGTCATATTCACTCTGTGCTTTCCGAACTCTTGATCTGTAAGGTGCTCTGGAAGAAAGTTTGTCTCTCATTACAGAGTCGCAAGTTTTGCTTTAGGTAGGCTAAGCTGTGCAAGAAGAGACATTTTACAGCAGTAGATGAGGTTCTTTATTAGGAGCTAATGAACTTGTACAAACAAAATTGCCTATGTAGCTGGGTGAGGAAAGGCTGCCCATTGCTCATTTGGGGCATATTCACCAAGCTATTTCAGGTTCTGAATCATGCCATTAACTTGATTGTGTCCCAAAGTACCTAAAGTCAAAGCCTTTGTCCTCATATAACCAAATGGAAAGAGGCAGATGCTTCCAGAGGGAAATTCTAAGTGCCTGCTTGGTTACCTATAGCTAAGCAGAGTGAACCCTTCCCGCCCCCCGCCATACAGATTTTACAAAGTTTTGTGAAATTGTCATGGAGATCCTGCCAAAGATGGACAGGAAGAAGCTCAGCCATCTGATATGGGGTAAGACCATACTTGCCTGCCGAAGCCTTTTACAGAGGAATATCCTGCTCCATGTGGGGTGCATGGTACATAAGTAGTTCCCATTATCAGAGGGCATGAGAATTACTCTAATTACAGAATCACAGAGTTGCTGAGGTGGGAAGGGATCTCTCGAGGTCATCTTCCACAAGTCCCCTGCTCAAGCAGGGTCAGCTCACATTTACTTCCATTTCCTGTTTAATAACAAAGTTAGTACTAGCGTCCTTTGGCTAAATCTAGTAGCACTAAACATCCAATCATATATTTCCAAGATCACGTTCTTAAAAACTGTGTGCTGACTCCCAGGCAGTTTGTGGTAATTTTTAGCAAAGGTGATGAAACTGGGGAGCAGACAAGAGGACGGGGAAAACGAGAAGTCTGACTACACATTTCACTCCTATTTTCTAATAAAACTAACAAGTAGGTAGCTTTTGGACTAGAATTACTAGAGATGCTCCCTCACTGCTTAATTCCCCTACTGCTTAACTCCCTGCCATTGAAAGACTGAAATTCCTTTCCGGTATGCTTTTAAGATAGTTCCTCCTTTAAGTTTAGGAAAGAGAGATTGCTACAATTGTGCTGGTTAATCTGTGGTTTTCTTTCCTACTTTTTCTCCACAAAAGTGGATATTGTTGGCTTTGCTTATATTTTTAATATTTTTTTCAGAATATAACATGGTGTCATATTTGCCATGCCCTGCAGATTGAATACAGAAAATGGAGCACTCATTTTCTGTTCCTTCATATGATGCACTTAGCCTGCATTTGTGTGAAAAGCTCTGAAGTGTGGGTGGTGATAGACAGGAGACTTTTAACTGAGATTTTAAATTTTTTTTTTTTTATGAAAGCTCTGATTCTTGCTTAATTTGAACTAAGTGGAAACTAATAGATCAACCAAGCCTAAAGGATTCTATTGTTAAATAAAATATACAAAGTTTGAAGTTAATAACTATTTTTACAGCACATATTACTACTGAAAGAAATAATGGATCCTTTCAGCTAATTCCTTAACCTTTATTTTAGCCACATGAATAAGATTCTTGATTTAAAAATAATGTTTAGCCTCCAACAAATTCTCTTCATGCCATTGGGAGCTGATAGGTGCTTAGCATGTAGAATGAACAGGTGATTTATTCAGGTGCCTGAAACCATAATCCTGCAAAGATTTATGGTTTTAAAGCAGGTTTAAGACTTCATTGTGCATTCCAGAGCCCAGGTTTTAAGTTCCTGTTTTCAGCATGTTGGCATTTTGATTAACCAATTGGTTTCACTTTCCTTTACTACAAGTTTGTAACATTTAGTGCATATAAGATAGTCCATGATAAATAACTGCAATTTTATTAGCTGAATAGTTGGAAGGGCATGACTGATAAGTAAGATGTCACATAAATCAGTGGCAAAAATGACCGACTTTGAAGGCCAAACATAGCAAAGCCTTAAATCTCTCCATCTTCTATAGATTTATTTATAAATCAATACACAAAACAGAGCTGGGAAGTTAAATTCAAGAGTAATTAACTTTAGATCAAACTGTCTTGATGCACTGTAAAATAGCCAGAACTTTGTGAACATAATTAACTTGTGTATTGTTTTGTATTCTACCACAGTATGGACTAGTTTGAAAACAGGTCTGTTATGTAAAAAGCAGACACCTTTCTGTCATTTGTATTGGAGTGGTGAAGAAACTCGGCAATCCTGTGTAACTGCATAATGAACATAGAAATGTCAATGAATTTCTAAACTGATAGAGGGGAATATTATCTGTTGTTCCATTGGAAATCTTCCCCTCACTTCCGTATATGTGTTTTTCTGAATATCACTAACAGCAAAAATTCTTGTTACAGAGATGATCTTTTCAGAGGTTGTTCTCTTGCCGGTTGTTGATCTCTTTCCTTCATAATCCCCACTTTAAAAAACAATTTCTATCTTCATGCCTAAAGTATACATTTGAAAGTTACTTTCCATCCTCTGCAAGGCAGGGATTTTTTAAAATTTATTCTTTTTTAAGTACCATATAAAGGGGGAAAAAGTTTGTTACATACCAGCTTCTAGCTGCCTTAGTGGTAAAATAAGATGGGTTAAATAAAATCTGATTATATCTTAAAATTTAATATCCTAAAAAGTCTGATTAATATTTCCTATCTTAATTAAAAGGTAGGAAAATATTGTTGTCAGCCAGTGGAAAAATACTGAGATAAAGCATGCACAAATCTAACTTTCCAGGTATTGTTAAAGTCAGAGATCCTTTCCTAACATCACACACAAAAGCTTGGGCAAAAGCAAATCTCCTGAATACTATGCCTATGATTTTATCTTCTGGAATTGCTTGTTCTGTAGTTGTTAAGCCATGTTACCAGGATTGGAGATGAAAAGTCTTAATTTCACTTTCTACTCATTGTACTTCAAAATTAATTTTGAGCTTTTTGTGCTCAGCGTCTCTTGCTGACAAATGAATGCTTCCTCCTAGTTTTTTAATGTTGTTTTCTTAAACAAACAAACAAAACTCAACCCCAAACTCCAACAGAACCCGATTCCAAGATCTTAAATGGTAGTATGTTTTCTAGCATAAAGGTCTTAACCTGCTTAGGAAGGAAATGCACAAAGAGCAGTTGTGTGCTTGTGGTACTCGTAGGAACAAGTCAAGCTACTGTGAGTATTCCTCAGCCCTTTCCTATATAAATGGAATTCATAGAAATTATACTAAATTTATATTCACTGTGATTTGTTATTACCATTTCCTTTTTACATTTCACGAACTGTTCTGACACGAAAAGGCATTGCACCGCCAGGTGTAAGAGCACTCGGCACAGAGAATACATCCCAACGTACCAGAATATTGATAAGTGAGTCAATCCATGTAGGAGAACATCACTTTGTCTTCTGTCACTGCTGTTGTCTCCTGCCAAGCCCTAAGAGATGTCTGATACCTTTTATGTCAACTCTAGAGTTAAAAGGGAAAAGCAAACTAGGGTCTGCATAAGTTGCAAACATAACTCACTCAACTGGTGAGTTAGAGGCTATCAATGCAGCAGGCAGAGAAATACAGTATCTTGCACTGGTATTTCTGCCAAGTTCCAGGGAATTAAGCCTACTTATAGAGATAATTCAAATTGGAACTCAAGACAGAAAACACACTTTTCTGCTAATCACACAGTTTGCTTTCTAAGGATCAGAGGCATTGTTCTAGGCACATTTAATGAAACTTAACTACTTAGGGTATCTCCCCAAAGCTGAACATTTGTTCACACACAAGGACTTGAAAGAACAATGCTGCTTAGTGAAGGCTATCATACTGCGCATACGGATCTGGGACAAGTGTCCTGGATGGTAAATTCGTAATTCAGCTTATCATTAACAAACTTCTATTCTTTAAATGAAAGATGACATAGGTGGAAGGGCTGTTTAACGGCAGCCTTATAGCATCTACATTTGCTGCATGTTTTCACTTTTACTTTCTGAGACATTTACATTAACAGTTAACAGGTGCTCTGAATAAATTCCAATGAACAGTGGGCATTTCTGGGAGGACTGACAAACTTCAGAGAGAATGACCCCTAAGCTTAGGTGATGGGGAACGCTGGGAGTTTTAAGTTTAAATAGTCATGGTTATTCTTCAGTAGTATTTCATTTTCCAGAGAAGCAAATTCCTTTAAAAATATTCACAAACTTCTGTGACTCATAAAGAACTTTTTCCCTGTTGCATCTTCCCAGTACTTGGATAGAAGCACTTACACCCTCAGGGAGGCAATAACTACATTTTATGCTTTGGAAAAACAGCATTGAATGTTCTAAATCAAAACTGGAGATCTGCTTCCCCTGTGCTGAAGACAAGAAAGCAAGACTGTAGTAGTTCCCAATGTTAAATGGCAGTGGAGGAAATGTCCTTGGGTCAATAAGGTGGTAGGATAAAACACAGGATAAAAATGGGATGATGGCATTACACAATAAATGGAAGAGAAAAAATAAGAAAGTTTTTAGTATTCACTACAGAAGTCACAGTCAGAGCATGCCTTCCCCATGAGTTAAGCCAACTTCTGAATAAAGTGGCCTGTTGCATCAAAATGTCCTGGAGGTTTTATGATGAAGCATTCTAGTGATTGTGTTGATGGAATTGGGATTGAGTTCACATCCTGGTGGTATAGGGCTGACATCACTGGAATGAAAGATAAATATTTTCACCACTTGTTTTTCCATGACTGAGAATATGACATAGTTTTGTGACAATTATTGTCCAAACTTTACCTACAGCATTACAAATGGTGATCTGCGGATAAACAAAACCTAATGAGCATTAGCCTCTTGGAATACCATTTGATAATTTTTTGTTAAGTTCATTGATGTTATAGCGTAGTAAATTAAATCTTCTAGCTTTATATGATAAACCTTAGCCCACTGTAGAAGCTTCAAATGTCTACTGAAGGCCACATTTTCAAAAGCTTCAAATAGTATTGGGTATCCTTACTGCTAAGGGAAGACACATATAAGGTGGAGCATTGAGAAATAAAAGCATTCTGGTCCAATGAATGCTTTTTAAAAGACACTCCTGAAGGGTGAATGAACTGTGTTTTAGTCAACAGCAGGAAGTTAGAGATTATTGTACCTATTTCATTTCTTATGTTGCTACAGTACCTGGTACAAATTTTTGTCAGAAAGGAAACAATGATTTTAGCAGGTTATTGCTTATTTCAAGTTGCTGACATAGGCTTCTCCTGGCAACAGTTTCTGCCACTGACAGTTAAACGGAGAGTACTAGAAGTCCTCATCTTCACACCAGTTAAGGTAGGAAAAAAGAAAATATCTGTAAGTGGACAGTAATCTCATTCTAACAGTTACAGTTGCAGAGCTTCTGTCATTAGATTTCCTCAGATAGAGATGAATTATTTTACCCTTCAAGCCTCAAGATTGTTATAAATGAACAATGGGTAATAATGTTACTTGCAATCTTTGTCTAAACAGTCTATAGGAACACTGAGAGACATAAATATCTGTCTAAAAAATTGAATGATGCTTAAAATAATGTGGGCTGTTGAAAAAAATGCTGGCTGTCCAAGGAATTCTAAGTGGTGGTTTGGCTCTTTTCATATTCCACATGAAGCACATACATCTAAGAAATTTCAATCTCTACTGCAAGACATATACACCATTGCTAGGTTTGTCTTCACTTGTAAATTATTTAGAGATAATATCTTATTGAAATTATCAATCCATTTCTTTTTTCCATTTACATGCTGATATATATACTGATGAGCTGTGAAAATAATAGATTCTTCAATTCTTCAGCTTCACTAACAATTACTCTAGATCCTGGTAAGTATTTTTCTTTGTAAAAAATAAAAATATAAATTTCTCAAAACTTTGTTCATTTGGGTTTGCGTCAAATTTTGGTCATTTGGGGTGAAAATGTTAATTTCAAGAGGTTTAGTTCAATGTTCAATTAATATTTTGCTACTTTCTATATTTTGGTCTAAAATGTGGAGGTTAGTTATTAATCCTTCATTTTCTTTGCAAAGTAGCAGGTCAGCTCCAAGACCTTTTTAGAAATGGAAGTCTATAAATCACATCCTTAGCCTGTATGATGCTTATTTCTTTACCCAGACTATACAAGTTAACCACACAATAAGCATGTCATGTCTCCCAAAATGAAACACCAAATTTGAGCTGAATTTCCTACTAATTTGGTTCCTTCCAAACTCTGTTTTTCAGCATCTAGATTATTCATTGAAAAAAATACACTGTGTAATCTGTTACTCTAATGTAATAGGATGTAAAATCCAGCCTGGGTACAATAATGTATTTCCTCTTTCCTTCTCCTCTTTTTGCTAGTAAGTCTTGCTCTGGGGTATCCCAGGAATGTTGCTGCGGGACATCTTTAGCCTTTTGCCAGCTGGATGATAATTGTTTCCGATCTCCCTGAGCCTTGAGTACCAAGCATCCCTCCTCCTCCTCCATGCCCTGGATTGAAGCTCTGAGCTTCCTGTGAGGTCTCTGCGATGACCCCCAAGGGCCTCTTCTGCCAACATATGTATGTAATCACAAACTGAAAACTTTTCTGCTTCTTAAAACACAGGGCTGCCATGTGAGATAATTATCTGCAGATATCATCTTTGCACAGAAAAGCATTCAGATGCATCCCTCTGCTCATTTTTTTAATTGCCCTTTTATGCTTTCTTTTTTTTTTTTTTTTTCCTTTTTTTTGGTCTCACACGTTGGTATTAACATAATGAAGTATCAACATTAACTGTATCAGGCAAAGGTTCCACCTAAGGAACCTCCAGACCTACTCTATATTAAGAAAAATGCACCAATGTGTAATCAAAATCAGTTTAACTAACTGTCCAACTGTAAATCAGAGGAAGCTACCTAAGGTACACTGGTAGGCAGAATGTAAATTTCTTTAAGTCTGTCTTACTTATACTGACCTAAAATTGTATGAAGGTATTTGCATTGCAAGAACCTATGAGCTCTAATAGGTCTGAACCATAAGCAGCACCGTTTTACTTGGACCAGCTCAAGGATCCATGATTGTCCTTCTGGAGCCTTGCATCCTATTGCAAGGATGTTTTTGTTGCTCATGAAGCAGTTGCAGGTCCACTGTGGTTAACAGTCTGACGTTGGAAAGTGGCCAGAAAAAATAAAATCAAACTGGTAATAATTTAGGCTACAAAAAAAAATGCTGAAATAAAAACTGTGATGGTTCATTTGCTTCAAGGAAAGCTGAAATATGCTGCAGTGAGGGTGGAGTCCCATAGGAGTGTCTCCCCTACCTGGGGTGGGACCCCATTGGGTGCCTCTGTGGGTGAACCATGCCAAAATAAACACCATTTTTATAGGAAACAGAAGCAATTTTGTTTTCATACAGTAGTTAAAATCAACTGTCACAAATGAACTGAGAGGATGAAACTAATTTAGAGTCTGGCCAAACAAATGCACATTTTTAACTTACAAAAGGACCTGGTTTTTATTTTACCATTTCATTTCTCAGTGAAGTGATATCTAAAGATATTATTATTATTATTATT
>NW_009605906.1:0-12103 GCF_000690535.1 Cariama cristata | reverse complement strand
TAGTAATAAAAATAATGTCAATAATCTTTCCCACCAATCTTGCCATTGAATGAAGTCACAGTAGTATGCCTCCAATTTTTAAATGTGAGTCAGTGTAATGCAGCCAATCTAGGTAAAGCTATGACCTCTTCATTCCAATAAACCCTGAATAAATTACTTAAAAGAAAAAGCCTAATCTACAGAATACGAACTCCTAATTTAAACCAATGCTAAGAATGTTACATTAAGTATCCCCCAAATCCAGGAACATTTCAAGATTTCATCTTGGAAAAAAAGATTGTCGTTGTGAAGAAAACATTGTCCCCAGAAAACAGAGGTTACAGAGTTAAATCCTGATCTAGCACAGACTACATTTGTGAGAGACCTCTGAAAAGTCAGGCTGAGCCAGACTTCAAATTACCTCAGCTTCCATTTCTTCTTTATTCAAATTCTTGTAACCTGGAGTAAGAGGGTGATGGGGTTTTTTTGGTTGGTTTTGTTTGTTTGTTTCCCCTACAAAATATATGCCTCTTAATTAAGATCTTATATAAGGCTCACATTTTAAAACATGCTCAACAATCCCACTGTGACTCTTACTAAGAAAAAAATACACTCAAAGTGGGCAAAATAATCGCTTCCCCATCAACTGCAATGCAATTTGCGTTGCAAATGTAACCTTAAGTATATTTACACTTTCATCCTTTTCACAACATGATTTCATTAAGCATTTGGGTGTTTCTTTTTATTGTTTAAAGTGCTAGACATGGATTTTTTTGTGGTTTAACCCTCTCCCTCCTCCTCCCCAACCCAAGGGAAAGGCAACTTTGCATGTGTTTTTCCTTTTCTTTATATTTATGTCGATGTTTTCATTTAACAATTTTGAAAACATATGGAGATATTTCCATCAGTATAGCTGAGTGATGAAATGATTCATGAGCATTGATAACTAACAAGATTTATGTGTATAGATATTCTTCCATTGGTAACAGTCATTTAGTGATGGAACTATGCAGTGAAGGCAAATGAGATCCAAGGGCAATTTTTGGTTTCGAGTAAATTGACATTTATAAATCAGATTACAAGTTTTTACTTTAACTGGCTAATTGTTTAGTGTGCAAAAAGAATTGGCTTCTTTTCTTCAGGAGGAGTTCTTTGATCAGTGGATGTTGCTTCCAGCCATGTGACAGGAATTTTGACTTTCCTTAACTTTAGGTTTCCCTGTAAATTGGAAACCGAGGGAAAACACCAAATTTTTGCCAAGCCACACAGAGCATTCAGTGTCCTCTATGATATACCAAATGTAGGGACTTCATTATTCTGCTCTGGGTTTGCAGTATTGATCTAAAATTATTAATGGTGCTGGTAATAGTACCACTGTTTCAAAATGTTGTGGGCAACAGGCATCTCCTGTTAAAAAGATGGTCCCAGTTAAACAGGACATCAATTAATATGAACTGTCAATATTTGAAAAGAGAAACTTTTTTATATACATAATTTGATTCAGTCCTTTGAAGGAGAAGTCACTGAAGGAGCACATTCCTATTTGAAGAGCATTAACTCCAAGTTTGTTGTCACTAAACTAATCTTTCCTTATCTTCTATTTAGGAGAAGGAATTCCTCTCCCAGTTGGAACTGCCAGGTTTTTCTTAGAAATCCTCCTTGCAGAGGAGATTCTGAAAGCCTAAATTCCACAGAGTGTTTTATCTTGCTAATGACTTCAGTGTACAATTGGATGCCCAACTGTGCATCTTTGTACTTTGGCTGGTTTGGGACTGATTTGTCCACAGAGGGAAAAGTAGAGAGTTACAATTATGTCTGAGAGAATCCTCCCCCAGAGCATGTGGGGGACATGAGCACTGCTTTCTCTAGCAGACTGTGTTTTCTCTGCAAAAGGCAATAGCTAAAAAAGGGGGTTAACAATGGGATGAAAGGTTTTCTCTGAAGTCATTAAACTGTGAGGAAATGGTGAGGGTCATGAATTGTTACATAAAAGGAATTAATGAGCATGAGGTGGGAGGTAAAAGTATTAACGGGTTGCTGATACCTAAGTTATAAAGCAATCAAGCTCCCAAACTAGCAGACTGTCTGCATTTTCATTGTAGACTCATGTTTTGATGATCAGATAGTTGCATTTCAGTGTTTTCAAGTATTTCATATTAGCTTTAACCAACCACACAGTGGTAATTGCTCATATCTGTTAAGCCTGTGAAAATGTAATCCAACTTAATCACACTATGCACTGTTCACGTATTTATCTGTAAATGTCTGTCCCTATTGATTTCCTCAGGAAAAAAAGTCATAGGTGCACCCTGAACCAGAAAGGCCCTTGTATTGGGATTAGGGGTACAAAGTAGAAGCTTCAGAGAGTCCAGTGAGACAGCTAGTGAGGGAAGAGAGGGAGCACAAGTAAACAGGGGTCATACTATAGACCTAAAATGAAGAATTGGAGAATAATGTGTAACAATAGCATCTACAACACCCTAGGTCATCCAAAAAACTTGTAGTCTCTCTTCATGGGAACATGAAGATACAGGAAACAAGATGGTTCCACAGCTGTTGGGAACCCCTGTCTTGTTACAGCTCTTTGTCCTGATCATAAAGCTCAAAACTGGCAGAAAGCTCTTGAAACATGTTATTTTGAATAGCAAGTACCGGCCAATGTAGGAGATAGGACCCTGCCCTGGATGGATTATTTGAAGGCAGTAGCAGGGGTAAGTCTGAACTAGTAGGGCTATCCTGTTCTCCTCACTTCCAGGGAAAGCACTGGGCAGTGCCCCTCAGGTGTTGAGCATGTACTAGCAGAACTCAGTATCTCCTTCCTTTTTCCCGTCTACCATTTTAAATCTGATCTTCAAACTCATGGCCCGCCTGTAGTAATTTTAAACTCCCTTAATACCTTGATAAGCAACAGTAAAATACCCAGGATGTATATAATCTCCCCCTAAGTAGATGCAGAAATGCCTACATCTTGATAGTACCAGTTGGGATACATCACAGGCATTGGTGATTTAGTAGTACTTGCTAATTTGTTACTGTCAAGTATCAGTGCTGGAATACATTCACTTTCACAGAAGATTCCTCTTAGCTGCAGGCTAACAAAGCTGTTGAATACACAGCGTATTTATTATTGTGACTTGAAATAAGATTAGTGGGGCAGGACATTCATTTTAATTTCTTCCAGGTGGCATAAAGCCTTGGTTTTTGTTTTACTTTGGTGTTTTTTTCCTAATTTAAGAAGAGCTTGTGGTTTAGGAATTAAAGACCTAATTAAGCTGCATGTCAAAAACAACAAAATATCAACACAAGTGATTCCTTCTGTCAAAACAGCTTTTCAGATCAGGCTTCAGCCCTGTCTAAGCATCAAATGGCAGGTCTTCTGAGGAGCAGCTTGAATAACAGTCCAGCACTGACAACTGTAGCTCTTCAACATAGCACCAATCTGCTTCTCTACACACTATTAATACTAGCATGTACGGCTAATAATAATCATGGTGAGAAACTTGCAATCATTTTAAGTACACATTTTGTACAAGAAATGCAGGGGTTTTAAAAATTCAGTATGCAATGTCTGAATAATAGCTGTGGCAACTGCTTGCATAGAAGAGGTTGATTAAGAAGTTTTGTGTGATATTTTTAACTGTCTTAAGAAACGTGTCAGTTGGAAATGGGGAGAAAAAGATATTTTTCTAACTTAGGTCTCTGGAGGACTTTTCACGTTGATCATCTTCCTAAATGCCTGCAGTGAATACCTGGTAAACCATGTGGTAGACAACCAGAACAGCCATGCACTAAGTGATAGAAACAGGTACGATTAGTCAGAATGCTTATGAGGAAGCATTGAAAATGTAATAGTGTCCCAGAATACTACGAAATGTCTGACAAAACAAGGACTATATTGGAAGCACACCAAAAGGATTTATATATAAGTGGAACTGGAAAGAGTTAAAAATGAATTGACAATATCTGACTGGGCCTGGGAATGTGTTCTGTCAAACTTGTGTGTGACAGCAAAGTGACCAAGGGAATGAAGGAAGTGTGGTCCAGACCACTTTCTCCAGGGACATGTGGACGGAGTTATGGGACAGTTGTATAGGTATGTTGTAGAGAGCACTCAGTCTGAGATCTCATTCCACCACTTCACGCAAGTCAAGTGGAATATCATAGGGTTATGGTGGGCCAGTGGTGCAATACATTCTTAGCCTCAAGCTTTTGCACTACAATAATTCACTTCTTTCATTAGAACTGCGCTTTAGACATTGCTCTTCAGAACATACAAAATATTCCTGTCTTGGTGTGTGGAATAAGTGAAATTTTTAACTAATGGTTAACTTGCACATCTTAACTCTCAATGGGCTGCAGAGACAATAGTATCTAAAAACCATATGATGGATTTCATAGGTTTTGAAACATTTTGTTGCCATTTTCTATAAATTAATGTAACAGATTCATAAGATATGCTGTTTCTTTAATATATATATATTTGAATATCTGTACTCATTATTTGAATATTTTTACTTATTTTTTCTAAGGTACCAGTGTATATAATGAAATTCTTTTTGTCTTTTCCTGAATGACAGATGTCAAGAGCTGGATTGCTCAGGTTCTTCGGAGCAATTAGCATTTGATATTTACCTCCCTAAAAGAGTGCTATGATCTAAAAATAAAGATGTTATTCTTCATTTACCAAAGCACTGGACTAAATCTTGTATTTTTTTGCTTAGAAACTTATAGTTTATTTGCTGTGAGAAACGGTAGGGTGCAAAGAAATAAAAGATGGAGGAAAATGATAAATTGGAGCAAATATTCTGAAGAGCATTGAATAAAACACTTTTAAAACTAAAGAATATTACTCTAAGTAAAATACTTTGATGGAATAGTTTACTTTGATGAAATACAGATTTTTGTTCTATAAAACTTTATATACAAAAGTGGGAAGTTTTTTTAAGAATATCCTCTCAGATAGGATTTACACGACAGAGATATTAACCAAAAATTAGTGCTACTGAAATACGGTTGAGTGATAACTCCTGTACTGGGTATGCAATATATAGGAAGGGTGAATTGGGACTCACAATTATTACAAAATTGAGATTACAAATAGTGCTAGAATACATTTCTTGTGGAAAGAAAGACTGTAGAATGGAATAAATCTGGATATGAATCCCAAGTCATAGTGAAACAATGGATGGTTTGCTATCATGTTCCACAGTAAAATTATTAGGTGCTTGCAGCTGAAGGATGTCACAGCAATAGTTATATTTACTCAAATAGATTTCAAGGTGACTTGCACAGTAGACTATTAAAATATTATATCAAAATAAGGCTTATAGAAACCTTCTCTTCACACCTCAAGCAACTGCTAATTCCAGAAGACTAAACATGGTGGTTTTGGTTCGGACTTAAGTAATATACAAAAGGTGATTCAAATGTAAATTAACTTACTACTTATTAGGAAAACAGAATATAAGTTAATTCAAGATCTTTTAAAGAATGATTATACTAAAATTAGGCAGAAGGTATTAATCTGTCTTATTGCATCTAAATTAGGGTCAACTGCATAATCTGAAATACAGAACAGTGTAAGAATTCACCTTCATTTGAGTCCCTAAGTGCAACAAAAGTACTCTTCCTATGCAGCAAGACACCCAGCATTCAGCCTTGCAACATGCTGAGTTTTCTTAACTGGGCTTCCTAAGGAGGATTTGTACTCTCCTTACATCCTTGAAGTACTAAGTGGGAGCAGGGAGAGTTGTGGTTACTTTTACATTCAATTTTATTCATAGAATAATTAAATATTCAGTATTAGATTTTTGTTCCTTTTTTACATTTCATCCCAATGATTTTCCTCACATGTTAAGGTATCACTGTATTTTTCTCTTGTTGCCTTTTTTTTTATCCCTTGAATATTTCTCTTCTTATTCATAAAGAAGTGATGGCTGTTTAAAACCAGTGATTTTTTTTTTATTTTGTTATCAGTTTCACACTCTTCAATACTGACCTCCTCTGTTGTTTTTTTTTTGTTTTTTTTTTTTTTATCAGTCAGTAGGAGAAAACTTGAAAAGCCTAGTTTCCAGGGAAAAAGAAAACCATCCGGGGTTGAACACCTACTCTTTGCTTCAGAAATATCCCTTTATATTTTCAGTTACAGGATGTTCAGAAATGGTACATAACACAGTCAAATCAAGGTCAGACATTTCTATAACAAAATAATGTGTCCAGTGCCAGATTTAAGTCATGCATTAGTTTCTTTCTACTCTGTCTCCCGTATCTCTTAGTTTAATTTATATTAACAATTTTTTTTTTTTCCTTTCTTCACCAGGAAACTGTTAACTTGGTTTCAGTGGGACTCCTTGGTGACTTCATTGTGTAAGTGAATTTCAGGAAGCTACTTCTTCCATTTTCTCTCCCCCTCACCCTTCTTTTTAAAGTTTCTTCTGTTTCCCTTACTCCCAAGCACCAAGGACTGGAAAATGCTGGATGGAGTGCTGATCTGAGGATACACCTCTATGCATGCTTGCATTTGTTGTTACATTAGTTCCATGGTCAAGAAATGGCTTGGTTACCATAATTAATTTAGTAGACAAAGTGAAGCAGGAGTTTTCTACTTTCTTGTGATACCAGAGAATTAATTTTCTAAGAAATGCAAATATTTTGAAAGAGACACTCTAGGGGACCCTCTCTTTGCTGGAAACTCTTGATTTTGTGCCAGCTTTGCTGTCTTCTAACACCAACTCCCTTACATCAATGGCTTCTTGCAGATCTTCAGCTGACATCTTAGAAACTCAGGAACTCTTTTGCACAGTTCTGTACAATAAGGTTTACATGTGGGCAATGTAATTTAAAATGTGCTTATTTTGTTGTGTTGGCCATTGTTCAAACATTCCTGTTCATGTACACTAGAAGAGCTTTATCAAATTTTCTTCTGTTTGAAGCTTAATAGAACATAGCAGATACGATCACTCAGTGCCTGATGCTGATGATAGGAAATTTACTCTCTCTTAAAAAAGTGTTGATTCTTGCTAAGGAGACAACTATGGCTATTCTTGAGACAAGAGATTAGGAACTGGGTTGATTAAGAATATAGAGTAATTTCCTCAGAGGTCCTTTGAGTTTTATCTTGGTGGCTCCATAAATACATGTCTGTATGTATTTATGTATGTGTATATATATGTACCTCTATACCTTTGTGGAACTACATGTGTATATATATCCTATGTACAGTTTATATTTAGGCAAACATAATTTATTAATTTCTAGCTGAGTGGCTAACTTTTGACTGGGGAGAAAGTATTAGGGATTCAGACCTGTGAATTAGGACACAATATTACTGGATTCTGTTTTAAATTATGCTGAAGAAAGATTTTTGTGATTTTGAACAAGACAATGATAGGTACTTACAGTCACAGGTGATCACGTAAAACAGTATAATCTCTGTATTATATGACTATGGGCTCTGTTCACACAACCTAACTAGGCTTTTACAAATTAGTAGGAAAAATGAGTTTGAAGCACGAGTCTCGTAAAACAGTGATTGCCACTACCAAGAGGATTTTCATTACAAAGACTTCAGAAGTTTATGTAGAGGTGTCAGTTGGTGTGTAACTGGCGTCTGATGAGGTGGGAAGAAATAAGCAATAATTGCCTGTGAATGGGAGCTCTCCCCAGCTTTAACAGACTTCAGCTGGATCTCAACTTCAGCCAATTTGGCAATTATTTCTAGGTGGACATACATGTCTTTATATTATATATCTTGCATTCAAAAATTTGGGTACCGATCTCAGCACCACAGTGATTTGGCACAAGAATCAAAGGAATTAATCAAATATCAAAGGGATGGTAGCTGAAAATGTAGGAAGTCCACATCTATAACTATATCTGTTTCACCTCCCTCAAATCTTGTGCAAAGGTACTCCTGTAAGACTATGTATTCTTTAGTGCTTGCCTTCAGGATACCACTGAAGTCAATACTGTGCACATGAAGTCCAAACCTTCCAACAGGTACAGTTAAAATGATATAAAATCAGAATATAATGTCATTGGATTTAGCCACTTCTGCTTTCTTGTGAAAATTCTGCACTTCTGGATGCTAGTCAAAAAATAAGGAAGGAAAAAAACACCCATCTGTGGCACTGTCCCTTGTCTTTCTCTGAGGGCCCTGGAGATAAGAAAGATCTGAAAGGGTGGCTGTTTTCTTTTGCCTTACGTTTTGGAAATGAGCATGGAAGTCATGCTGTTTCCTCTGCAAAGTGATCCAACTCAAGGCAGTGTGGAAAGAAATTAGTAGACAGGGAAGCCTGAGGCTGAAATTTGTGTAGTCAAGCTATTACGGAGGTCTCAAGCGAGGAGACAGTGGGAAAGAGGACAGTGGAGGTGTGACAGAGGGATGAAACGTCAGAAATGCTGTCTCTGTCTGAGCCCTTTGGCTACCACCATTGACAGAACCACCATAAGAGATGAATTTGTGATGGACAAATATTTCCCCTCCTCCACAGGGAGAATCACACTTTTGTTTTTAATTAGGTGATGGCTGGGAGGCTCCATAAATGTAGCCTTCGCTTTCTCTCTTCTTTGCAGGATCTGTGTGGTAGCTATAGAGGTGTGATTTGTTTTTCTCTCATGTTTTGAATACAGCGTGAAATGAGCACTGGCTAGTGTTTCTTTATTGACCCACAGCATCTTATTTCGTTAAATAGTTTTTGTACCATCCATTTTATATCAGAAATGCTTTTTCTTTTTTAAAATATACCTCTGTCCTTATCCTGAAATTAAAGCTCTGCCATTAGGACTTTGTGCAAAAGAAACAGTGGTCTTTACCTCTCACCACAGTAATTTATACAATCAGAGCTTTACTAATTCAGTATAACCACGTCCAAGCAATTCAAAGTCATAGGACAAGTCCCCAGAGCTCTGAATGTACTCTGTCTTGTGAGAGCCTTAACACTGGAAATATCTTTATTTACTCCCTGTTTTTTTAATCTTTTGCATTCATTTTCTCAAGCCTTTCCCTATTCAAGCCTGCTCTTTCAGGAGAAATTAACATTTATCCACTCCTTTTCTCTTTCCCCTCATTTTACGTCTTGCTTTCCATCATTAGTTCTTTTGGGGCGGTGTTGCTTGTGTATTGGAGAAGCCCTGGGCACAGTCAGACTCCTCATAAGAAAGGGACAAGGTTGCAATATGGGATATTCATTTTGGTGCTGCATGTATGCACATATCTGTGTACACGCCTACTTGGACACCTGGAATTTCCCAAAGGCATGAGAACGGAATTAAATTTTCTTCACAAAATAACCCAGCAAGACAACTGAAAAGCCACCTGTGAAACAATGTGTGTCTTTAAAAAGTATATTCTGGGGTGGTTTTTGGTAAAAACAAGCATTCAGGTAGATCCCAATAGAATTGTATAGAGTCTTTTCTTCTGTCTTTTTTTATTTTTAAACTGAGACGAGTTAAATGTACTTTGGTTAAGATAACAGAAATGTTATTGTACATACATTGTTACCCTATCTGACAGGAAAATAAATACTAAAATCCCATCCTTCACATGGGATATGTCAACCTATTGTAAGTAATTGTTATTAGATTGATGAGCTATATAATATCATCAATTATTACAGAATAAACAAGTTATAAATAACTGTCTCAATGGAGCATACCAGTGGGGAAGTTGCTGCTTGTGTTTAGTCACACTGTTTGCTGTGGAGCTCTTGCATGTCTCCCCTTCTCTGAGGGCTTGTCTCATGTCCTTGCATCAAAAAACCCTGGGATAACTTCACAGAGGTTGATCTTAAGGTTATTGGTCCTCATTCGCAGCACAGAAAGCCTCCCCTGGGAAGGGGTAGTCATTTCAAATAGCAACACAGTTCACATATTCTCAAGCACTAAAAGTGTTCATCTTTTTAAAAGCTCTCAGAAGTGCTTTTTCCTCATTATCACCTCAGTTGGGTGAACTTTATACTTGCCTTTCAGAAAAATGTTCAAGCACACGAAGACTCTAGCTTCCCTATTGCTGTTATTTCAAACATAACAGATTATTTTCTGTGACTGTTTTCATTTACAATACTTCATTGGTTATGTATTCCTGGCAAATAAGATTCAAGAGGAAGTGAACCAAATTTCAACCTAATTTCTGCAATTCTACCATTCATTTTTGCCCTTGTCAGATATCTGCATGTCTATGTTCCAGTACGGTGGTAGGAAACATCGTGTTTCATGCAGGTGCCTGGTGTTATTCATTTTGATTCGCCTCACAGTGCAGCAAGTCTCATCTGGAAAGACGTAGAAATTTCAAACAGCGATGAAGGCCCACATATTCTCAGCCACAATCTGATCAGCTGGAGGTGAGAACAGCCAGTTTCTCACTGAGAAAGAACATCTTTCAGATTATCTCATACATAATTTCAGTCGAGGAAATGAAGGGAGAGAGGAGAGTTGAGACAATACAGAGTGTCTTTGTTTTACAACTTTTGTGAAACCCTATCTCAGACACGCCGCCAGCAGTCTTAGACCAGAAATAATTTCTAAAGAAGCAGTAATCCTAGATGAAGTTGCAAACTGATCTCTGTAGGCTATACTAGAACTACATGTCTCAAACAGCACACAAATTTTCAAGAGCCAAGAAGACAGGGAACTGTGCACTACATGAGACATGGTAGTTTAAGGGATTAAACTGTTCACAGGATAAAAATGTTGAGAACTAAATGAAAGAAGAAATTTCTGTCTTCAGTTTCTGTCTCTGCAGTCCATAGGGTCATCCACCCATTCACTCACCATTCTCCTGTTTGTCCTCCATGGACAGAATTTATTAATGTTGCATATGCAGGGAAGTGTGGTTTATCACACCTGGACATAAAAAGGACTGCCACAATGGAAAGCGAGAAAGTAGACAAGGCCTTCATCTAAAAACATGACTGTATACTGAATCAGGAACAGACTGCAAAAAGGAAATGGTACCTTAATGAATAGAATGCAGACTTGCAGCTTAGAGGAACAGGGCTTGCCCTTGGTGAAATACCTACTGACTTCCATACTTGGCACAGAGTGTGGTGCCTAAGGAAGTCAGGATAACTGAGGAATGTCAGCAAGCAGTACTGTAGGTACACTGTAATGTTAGCAAGCTACCCTACCTTCTTGTGCCTCACCTACAGACCAAGATAAGGACATTTTACTTCTTTCGCAAATGTTAGGAGAGCTACTGAGTTACACAAAAAAAGAATCATAAAGGATCAGTAGAGCTTCTAATCTTTTTTCATTTTTACTTATTTACTTCTGAAATCTTTCAGTGGGGACAGTGGTAGGGGAAAGATTTTAGAAAGCACTGTAGGCTATTTAGTACGTAATCTTGTTAAAAGACAAACCTGAACGCTTTCACATCCCTGTGAGTAACGCTTTTTGGGAGTGTGAAGTTTTAGAAAGACAGTTAGGTGATTTTCAGCTTTTACTCACTCATCTAGCCAAATTTCGGCTAGATACCCAGTTTAAAGCCCGCCTCTCACTTCCTTTCTTCTCAGAGCAATTCTCTTGCTCTCCCAAGAATGCAGCTTGATGGCATTTTCCCCCACTCCAGAAGTGCTGAAGAGGAAAGTATTTTTTTTGCCTTAGGAATTCCCTCTCTTTATCTCTTGGTTCAGTACTGGGGACAGAATATTTGTGCAGTGTTCAAAATAGCATCTATCTCTCATTATACCAGATATAAGTCCATAATAAGAAGAGACAGCTTCTTTGTGTTTGGCAGAGTGGGGTGCCTAATGTCGTGGTCTGCACCAGTGTCCTGGTTTGGCTAAAACAGGGCTATTTCTCATTTCAATATTTATTCTTTCAGTTAAGTTTCTTCTAAGTAACTGCACTTTCTGAAAGTGCAGCTACATGTTTTTCAGACAGTGTCTGCTTTCAGACTTGATAATGCTCGATGTTTATAGTTGTTACTAAAGTAATGGTGGGATTGGTATGCAGAAAGGCCCACCTTTATACTTATTCCTGTGAGAACCAGGGTCACTGCTGGCTGTCTTGTGTTAAACAGCTGAAAAGTCGTAAAAGGGTCGCACCTATGGGAAACTGCGAACAGCACAGGTGACCAAATACTGACCAACGAAGTGTCCCATCCCATCCATGTCATACTCAGTAT
>NW_009605905.1:2289-3455 GCF_000690535.1 Cariama cristata | reverse complement strand
CTCTCCTCTCCTCTCCTCTCCTCTCCCCCAGCCCAAGCAATATCCGCTGCCCACAGCGGGGATCTGACATTGCCAGACCCACTCCTGGTTCTGACACCCATCCCTGCAGCAGCTCAAGCCAGCTGGAAGGAAAAAAACCCAAACCAATAAAACCCAAAAAACCCCCAACCCAAACCACATACCATTTCCCAGGATCGATGAGGATTTGGGGCAGAGCATCTGTGAGCACCCATAGATGTTTCCAGATGTTTATCCAAAGGTAACAGGGATGGGATTTTTCTCTCATTGTGTTTCACTTTCTCTTTTGTTTTAATTCTCTTCCAGCCCTCGGAGCCAGCTAGGATGCAGCACTGAATGCTTAATTCAGACTGAGAAAATTAGGTGAAAAAGGAAAAAAAAAAAAAAGAGAGGGACAAGCAGGGATCACCACTTTGCACAAGTGTTTGGAGTTTGGAGAGACTCACCCAGAGCCCCCGGAGCCAGCAGCCCGGTGAGGAGGAGCAGGAGCTGGGAGGTGGGGGTTGTGGTTGTGGTACCCAGGACCCAGCCCAGCCCCCTGAGCTCACAAAACCCACGCCGGGGCTTGCCCAGAGTTTCCAGCCCTTCAAGCAACCACTTGGGCAAATCCCTGTGAGTGGGAAAACCCCAAATGCACTTCAAAACCTCCCCAAATTCAGAACCTGAGGCTTTAAAAACCAAACCCCACCTTGGCCATGGGCAAGCCTTTTCCAAGCAACTTCAGCTCCCGAAGCAGCTCAGGATTCCCCACGACCCCAACACCAGCCCGGAGCGCCAGCCCACGGACCGAAGACGAGCGGCTCCGGGGCCAGCCCCGCAGATTCAGGGCCAACACTGGGGACTCGATGGGTCTGACCCCAGCCCAAGGTGTCAACCCCATCCCTGCCTGTCCCGCAAAGACCTGGGAGAAGCCCTTGGGCATCTGGGATGGAGGTGGCACAGGCGCTTCAGCTGCCGGCATTTCGGGCAGCCCCGATGACTGGATCCGTCCCCGTGCCGTTGCATGCATGCTCAGAGCAGCCGGCTGAGGGATTGATGGGTTTTTATGTTACCTTGGGAGGAAGAAGAAAAAGACTACCAAAAGGAAGGCGAGGGAGGAGAACACGGTGTATTTAGCACTGAAGCAGTTGCTGGTAATTACCTGGAGT
>NW_009605905.1:1972-2258 GCF_000690535.1 Cariama cristata | reverse complement strand
TCGCAGTTCCTGGGCGCTGCTGGACCCAGGCACCCCCGTCGCTCTGCCGAATCGCCAGGAGTGAGCGCTGGGGCCGGATGCAAAAGGCAGCCCTGCACGATGCAAGAAATAGCCTTGTTTTCCCCTCCAAATTCCCTTGTCCCAGCTCCAGGCACTCTCCCACTGCCCCAGCACCGCACACAGACCCGCCCCCCCTCCTGCCCCGAGGGTCCCATCCCCTTCCCGTCCCCGGTGCATCCCTGTCCCTCCCTGGGTTTGCCGCCTGACCCCAGCCACGGTGGCTGTT
>NW_009605905.1:1509-1779 GCF_000690535.1 Cariama cristata | reverse complement strand
CCCACCCCCCCCCCGGCAGCTCCGTGCCCCTCCCCTGGGCTGACCCCTCTTTCCCCCAGCCCCTCCGGCAGCTGCCTCTCCCCATCGCCTTCCCCTCCCTCCTCGCTTTTAAACGATTGCAAAGCCTCTCATTTTCTAAGCCCAATTACTCCGGCACAATACCCCCGACCGCGCTCGAAGCACGGCGGCACGGTCCGTTGCCTCCCCAAGCTGCCCCGCGGCTGGCCGCGGTCAGCGCCGAAAGGTGACAGCAAGAGGGCGGGATCAATA
>NW_009605905.1:960-1458 GCF_000690535.1 Cariama cristata | reverse complement strand
GATGATGATGCCGGGAGCAATATGTGCCCTTCATCTCCCGGCCCCCCTGGGGCCTCTCCGACCAACTTGACGGCGAGGGAATGGGCACGGAGGGCTTTTGCTGGGATTTGGGAGCTTTATCCACCCAAACAGGAGCTGTTGCTCCCTCTCGGCGTTCCCGGAGGAGCGGCGTGGGTTGATCCTCAGCCCCTCGTCTTGTTCCCGTGGGCTTGCACAAACTCACGAGTGGGCTTGGAAGGAGGGTCCCCTGCAAGCCACGAGTGCATCCGAGATGCGGAGCTGCGGGGCTCGGACTCGCCGAGCGACCCGGCTTGCAAGCAGCAGTTGGTTGGCAAAGGGGGATTTTTTGGCAAATTCGCGTCCCTTGAAGCCCACCTGCCCCCTCGGTGCTGGAGCAATAGGAAAAAAAATTGTGTTTTGTCAGCTCGGGCAAAGAAACCAAAGCCAAAGCCCTGGCAGATGGGCTAGAGAGGCTGGGGGGGACCCAGGCACCTCCCC
>NW_009605905.1:0-846 GCF_000690535.1 Cariama cristata | reverse complement strand
TTTTGAGCAACTCCGCAGGCATTCCCATCCATCTGAGAACGCCCTTTTGAACACAACCCCTTCAGCATCCATCCCTTTGACCCGAAGATGCCCCCAGCCGTGCCCCAGAGCACCGGATCCCACGAGCTCACACGTGCATCGAGCGCTGCCCGTCCTCAGCTCCGGTTGAGCTGACGCGCCGCAGACCCTCCACAACCCAAACCCTCTGCGGGGAGCTGGTTTACAAGAAGAAGAGTGCTGGTTTCCCAAACAAGCCTCCCAGTCCACAACACATTTCCAGCCATACATAATCTAATATACGTTACCATAGCGCCAATCAATAACTCAGTAGGCCAGCTCCGAAATTATTCTCTTAAAGGGCCAGCACACCTCTTCCTCCCCGTCCCCAGGTCCATCTGCCTCAGGTTACCCAGTGCTGGGCCCAGAGGAGCCGCTCGCCCTTAGGTCTTGCCCGCTCGCCCGTAGGTCTTGCGTGCCAGGAATTGTTGGGCAGGACGGCGCCGCCGGGCTGGTGGTGACACCGTTTTTGACCCATCGCATCCCCTTAGAGCCACGTCCCTGTTGCGGAGCTTGTGATGGACACGCGGGTGCCCATCGCCAGGGCACGGCTCTGCCTTTGCCTCTCGGCAGCATCTTCCTCGCTCTGCAGCTCCATCATCGACCCAGCTTTCCCCTCCTCAACATGAGCACAGCATCCCCGAGGGTAGCCTCCCTGGCACGCACGCTCACGCTCAACGCTCGCAGCGGTCATGTTCTAGAAAAATTAAATTCTGGAAATTTTGGAAAACCAGAACTTTCCATCGCTCCAGTTTCCTGGGAGCGGATGGTGCCTGGGCTGCAACGGGA
>NW_009605904.1:0-264 GCF_000690535.1 Cariama cristata | reverse complement strand
GGAGAGTGGGGAAGGGAAAGCCCTGATGATCTGTGGGAGGAAAGAGAAGTTCAGTGCTCCTCTTGTGTGAGATGTCACCAGCTGCTCTGTCATCTTGAGGATTGGCTCAAAATTTCTCCTCTCCTCCTCTTTGTCTGCTTTGAGGGCCATGCATGGGACCAAGGCTTCTGCTGGTTCCTCTCCGGGAGCTTTCCACAGCTGGGGCAGGCGCAGAGCAGGGGAGGCTTGCAGGGGGGCTTTGCTCTGTCTCGGTGTGCTGTTGGC
>NW_009605903.1:10782-11012 GCF_000690535.1 Cariama cristata | reverse complement strand
GCGGTCGTTAGGCAGCCCGGAGTGGGGTCACGGTGCTGGGGAT
Organism: Cariama cristata; assembly: GCF_000690535.1. Taxonomy (NCBI): domain Eukaryota; kingdom Metazoa; phylum Chordata; class Aves; order Cariamiformes; family Cariamidae; genus Cariama; species Cariama cristata. Next base: position 10,969 of record NW_009605903.1, on the reverse strand, counting down.
ACTGGAGCCCGGGGAGAAAGCTTGCTCCCATAGCTTGTGACTGTGTTGTGAAAGCCTGGGAGGTAGGGGATCAAATCCAGAAGAAATCGCGTCATCAGCGGAAACTAAACTGGAGCTGTTCTGTCCTGGCACCAGCAGCTTGGCTGAGTGACCCTGAAAGAGCAGAGAATCGCCGGCGGGTAAATAC
>NW_009605903.1:8928-10751 GCF_000690535.1 Cariama cristata | reverse complement strand
CTGAGCACACGAGCGCTGTCTCCTGTCCTCTCTTCTCGTGGATCACAAGGACAGCTGTCTCCTCAGTGCACCCCGTTTCCATGGAGTTCACAGTCCTGATCCCGAATTCAGGCTTTCCGCTCAGGAACTGTCTTCCGAAGAGAAAGGGTCAAACCTGCAGGCCAGCAGGACATTGCACACCGGGGTGGCTGCAGACACTCGCTGCTCCCATCACCGACGGCTTGAGCCTGGAGAGCTTTGGTGCTGGCGGGGAGCAGAGGGGCTGGGCTGGGAAGTCCCAGGGCGGGGAGCGAGCATGGCCGGGAGATGGAGGAACGGGAATGAGGAGGTGCCAGTGGGAGAAGAGGCAAGCAGGATGGAGCTCAGGGGAGGATGGGACTGGAAGCGTGTGGTGGGGCAGAACGGGAAGTGGAGGGGACAGGAGTGGGGGTGTGGAGCCGGGCTGTGACACAGCGCGGTCGAGGAGGGCTGGGCTGGCCCATGGTGAGACCGGAGGGGTCAAAATGGCTGTGGTAAGGAAGGTGCACAGAGCTGCCAGGCCATGGAGAAGGTCTTGTCAGGCCCATAGGAGCCGTAGGGTAAGCACTGATGTGTGAGGAGGTGGTACCCAGCGGGCAGAGCTCTGGGAGGGCGAGGGCTGCAGTGGACAGCAGTGCTCCTCAGTCCCTGCCGTGTAACCTCTGGTGATGAGGAGCTGGCTACCTGGAGCAGGCACGCGTCTTCAGACTGCCAGCTGCTCTGCTGTCCCACGTGGGGACAGGGAGGGGTGGGATGCTGGGAGGGTACCTTGGGGTTTCGTAATGCTGTGTCTTGTTCCTTGGCTAGGAGAGCCCCCCTTTCTGATGAGGAGTCTAAAACGAGCAGCTCCCAGCACTTGGGGTCTCAAGAGTTTTGCGTCAGCAGCAGCCTTTCCAAGGTGAGCTCCTTGCGTGCGTGTCTGGGTCCAAGAAGTCCTTTCCCTGGTGGAGCAGGCCAGGCAAGAGCATCTGCCCCAATGGGTTCTGCAGGCTCCTTTTCAGGGGTGCGCCTAGGTGCAGTAAGAGCAAAGCAACGCTCTAGTTTGGCAAGGGCTGTTTGCCACTTCTGCCTCTGTGTCCTGGAGGCCCCAGAGAGAAGGTCCTGCCTGCTCCCCTGGAGCCACTTGCACTGCTCTCAGGAACACCTTCTCCCTTCTTGTTGCAGGTGGAGCTCACAGCAGTCAGCGGTGGTGGCAGCAGTGCCCAGGGGCTGGATGCTGATGGCAAGGTGGAGGAAAAGCTTGGGCCCAAACTGGAAGAGCAGCCACCTGATCCCAACCCAAACCCGGAGTGTGCGGGAAAGACTGTGAAAGATGATGCCCTGGGCCCTCTGGCAAGCCAGGGAGATGGCAGAGGGCAGGAGCCTGCAATCCCCAGAGCTGCCGAGCAGGAGAGCAGCGGTGCTGATGCTGCCTGGACACCTGCGGATCCTCACAGCGAGAAGCGGGCTGATGCTCCTCCAGCCTGCTCCGTGGCTCCAGAGAGCGAGCCTGCTGGGAAGGAGAAAACCACCCCGAGCGCTGGAGCGCAAGGGCCAGGCGTGCTGGCAGAAGGGACATTGTCTGTGGTTGTCTCCAGCTGCAACACCTCTGCCTCCACTCCCGCTACTTTTACTTTGAACAGAGTGTGCTTTCCCACGTCTCAGGCCCCTGCTATGCAAAAACTGCCCCTGTCCTTTCAGGCTGGGGCAGTTCTGAGCCCCAGCCAGTCGCTGGTGTACATCCCACCGCCCAGCTGCGGGCAGCCGCTCAGCGTGGCTACGCTTCCAGCCACCTTGGGGGTCTCCTCCACGCTCACTCTCCCCGT
>NW_009605903.1:0-8846 GCF_000690535.1 Cariama cristata | reverse complement strand
ACCCTTGGCTTCAGAGGCCAAAGTGGTTTCTGTGGAGGTGAATCAGCTTAGCTGCCCTTCACCCTCAGGCGGAAGCGGTGCCCAGGCTGCTGCCGAGGGCGCTCCTCCGTCCACCACTGGCCCTTCCCTCTCATCCAGCCAGGCTCCGCTGGCCGCATCCTGCGGCAGCGCTGCTCCCTCTTCCGGCACCGCCGTGCTCGCCAGAGCCCCGGCAGCTCCCGAGCCCCACGCACCGGGGGCTGCCACTTCGCTCTCCCCTCTGAAGTCCCCTCCGCAGCTAGAGCGTGAGATGATCTCCTCTCCAGAGTGCAGCGAGATGCCTCTCGATCTCTCCTCCAAGTCCAATCGTCAGAAACTGCCTCCGCCCAGTCAACGCAAAACACCTCCTATGCCCATCCTCACCCCCGTGCACACCAGCGGCAAAGCACTTCTCACCACGGTCCTGTCCAAGTCCCAGCGCACGGCCCAGACTACGGGCAGCAGTGTCACCTCGTGTCTCGGCACCACCCCTCCCTTAGTCATCTTCCCCGAGTTCCTGCGCAACGGTGAGCAGGGCTCCTGGGTGAAGAACACCACGCTCATCAGCACCATCCCAGGCACCTACGTCGGCGTCGCCAATCCGGTGCCTGCCTCGCTGCTGCTCAGCAAGGACCCCGGCGTGAGCTTCAACAGGGACCCGCGCCACCTTCCCAAGCAGGAGCCTATTTCCATCATCGATCAGGGAGAGCCTCGCAGCGCTGGGGTTCCCTGTGGGAAGAAAGCCAGCCAGGTCAGCGCAGAAGGACAGCAGGATCCTGCCAGGAGACTTCTTCATGGCAGAGTTGCTCCAGGAGCTCCTTTGTGTCAGTCCAAGGACATCTCCACCTGGAATCCCGGCCAGGGAAGTGTGTACCCGCGATGCCCTGTGAACGGAAAACCTTCCAATCCTCAGCTTCTGCCTCTTGGCTGGTCTCCTTACCATCAAACCCCCCTGCTTTCAATTGGCATCTCCACAGCAGGGCAGCTGCCCCCGAACCAGAATAGCTCCTGCAAGCCAGCTGGTGCAGGTGAGCTCCCGACATTCCCGAGCGTGCAGCCCGCAGAGTCCAGCGCAGCTGTCCAGAGCCTGCCAGAAAACCTTCCAATCCTCAGCTTCTGCCTCTTGGCTGGTCTCCTTACCATCAAACCCCCCTGCTTTCAATTGGCATCTCCACAGCAGGGCAGCTGCCCCCGAACCAGAATAGCTCCTGCAAGCCAGCTGGTGCAGGTGAGCTCCCGACATTCCCGAGCGTGCAGCCCGCAGAGTCCAGCGCAGCTGTCCAGAGCCTGCCAGAGGGGCTGCCCCGGCTCCCACCTCAGGAACGGGAACCTGCAGCCAAGAGCAAGAGCTGCCGGGCCTTGCCCAAGCTCTACGAGGAGCCGACCAATCCAGTCCCGTTGGATGCAGGTCCGTCTCTTCAGACCAGTGCTTTGGATGTGAAAGGAGGGAAGGGGAAGCCGGACAACCCTCAGAAGAGTCAGGAGTGTGATCAACCAGAGGCCGATGCCAGTAAGGAGGGCAACGTACAGACTGAGGCTCCCCAGGGGAGCTGTAGCCTCAAACAGTCGGATGCAAAGCCTAAAAACCAAGTGTTAGCGGCGTATTTGTCGCATGATCTGCCCGCGGCTGGGCAGCAGGGCCTGCGAATGGTTTCGGAGGTGCCCGCTGCGCCCACGGAGAGTCAACGCAAGGAGCTGGGCTGCGAAGGCTCCCAGGAGCCACCAGCGGCAGAGCCCCTCCAGTGCGTGCATCAGGTGGATCTGTGCAGGGTCAAGAAGGAGCGAGTGGAGTGTGACATGCCATTCACTTCTGTGACCTGCCTGCGAGCTGGGACTGCTCCCCAGGCCTTTGCCGAGGTCAAGCTCAAAGGAGCGGGCCAAATCAAGCAAGAGGGCAGTGTGCGCTGCAAGTCCAAGCGGCAGCATGATGGGGATGCCAGGCAGGCCCACAAGAGACTGAAGTGCCAAGGCCAGGACGGCGAGGAGTCCCCAAGCAAATCGGGGAGCCGGAGTGTGCATGGCCGGAAGGTGGGTGGGACGGGCTGGGACTGCTGGGCTGTGGCAAAGGCTGGCAGGTGTCGCTGGGGGTGAGGAGGAAGCTCTGACAGGGGAGGGCAGCTGAGTGCACGGGGCTTTCCACCCATGCTCTTTGGCATTACCTGGCGGTGGATTAATGTACCCGTGTCGGCAGGTTGTCTAGAGCAAAAATGGGTCTGGGGTGTCACAAATGCTGGAGGGCACCAGGACGATGAGTGTGGGGCAGCGTTTTGTCCCTTCTCCTTTGCTTCTCCAGCTCGGTCGGTCGGCAGCTCAGGCTTCAGTCTGTGTCCTCCGTTCACAGTGGCGAAAACACCATGACAATCCGCATGAACTCGGCAAGCGAGAAGGCCGAAGTGGCCTGGGATCGGTGAAGGATCACAACAGCCTCAGGGTTTTGGGGCCACCGCAGACAGAGTCGCCATCTCCGGCGCACCGCGGGGACAGCCACGAGGAAGGTACTCTTGTGAATGGCGATGTGTTCTTGCGGGGTCAGGCTGCAGCGGTTCCTGTCGCCCTGATGCCCGGGGGGCCAAACCGCCGTTCCCCTGAAGCTGAACAGCCTTACCCGCCGTTCCCCTGAAGCTGACCAGCCTCTGGAGAGCTAGCGGCTTCCCATAGCGGGTTGGGATCCAAAACAGAGCTGCCGCGTGATGCTGGACTGCCCTTCCTAGGCCAGCAGATGTGTACGCACAGATGTGTGGTGTGTTTTCTCAAGGCTCGGTTTTCCCCACAGGTTACCTCGAAAAGAAGCCCAAGAACAACTTTCGGGATTTCATTCCGGTGGTGCTGAGCAGCCGGACGCGCAGTCAGTCGGGTGAGTTGGTGCCGGGGGACCCAGGTGGGAGTCCTGGGGGGACTGTGAGTGTTTCCCTTTTTACGTGGCCTTGTCCCCCTCTTCTGTGCTGCCTTGCAGGGTTTTTCTTGTTGATCCTCTTGGCTTTTTTGTCAGCTAGAAATCCCACTTTCTTGCAGGAAGCATTGCTGGCTCTTCTGCTGGTGTGACGGGAGAGTGTGATGTGACTGGTCAGGAGATTTTACCGTTGCTGGAGGAGGATCAGGACGAAGAGGAGGAGGAAGAGGAGGAGGAGGAGGAAGAGGAGACATCCTTGAAACGTCGCAAGCTGCGAAAATCCCACAGGACATCACGCTACCACAGTCGCAGGGCCAGGGACAGGTCTCTGTCCGAGAGGAGCAGCTGTTACACGAGGAGGACCCGGGAGCTGCCCTGGAGAGTGGAATCACCCAGGCAGCTGTGGGAGCCCAACGAGGAGGAGGAAGACGACAGCCACATCAAAAGGAAGAAAAGGAGACGACAGAAAAGTCGGAAATACCAGACAGGGGAATATTTGACTGAGCGAGAGGAGGAGCGAGTGGGCTACCCCCACAGGAGGCGAAAATCCAAAGCAGGTACAGTCTGGGAAGGGGTTTCTGCTGCCAAGCTGGGCACCAACATGGGTGTTTTTTGGTTTGTTGCTTTTTTTGTTGCATGTGGGATTTTTGAGGGGTTTTTGGATTAGTTTTTTTGTCATGATGAAACTCCATCGTTATTAATGGCTTGGATGTCCACAGCATGGGCTGCTTCAACTCATCAGCTCTTCTTTCAAAAATATTTACAGTACATTTTGGAGTAGGAAACAGCAGCTTCTGTGGCTAATTAGATACTGATCTTACCCTCAGATTAAGCCAGAGGGCGTGGGAAAATGAGAATCAGACAAGGTAGCACAGTGAAATATTTCTGGACAAGCATGGGCCCCTGGGAGTAGTGTTCAGCATTCCTGGCTGTAGTAGAGGGACATGGAGCCATCACAATTCAACTGGGCTTCTTTATGCTTTGTCTGGCTTTATTAAGGCAACTTGCAAGCTTGCACCAGGGAGCACAAGGGCGAGAGGATTAACAAAACTAGAGTGTCTACAAGCGACAGAGAAATCGCCCTCTCTGGTTCGTATTTGCAGCTTTCCTAGGAGGAGAACGCTGTGCCACCTGCCTGTGTCCTGCGCCCTGCTCTGCCTCTGCTCCTGCCTTTTCTCCCGTAACTGCCCAGACCGTGTGATCAAAACCAAATCTGTGTTTTGCGTTTCCCCGAGGTTTAGCAGTCTCTGCGGTCCCTTCTCTCTGTCTGCGCCGGCACAGTTTCAGGCTGTTGGAAGTAAGGCTGGGATTCATCCAGCAGCGCACCAATGTGTCGATGTGCGTGCCGACAGCTGGCTGGTAGCTCGTAGCTGTGTCCAAGTGTCCCACAGGTAACTTCTATCAGGGCTGCAGAAGAGCATGTCTGAGCCACGGTGCTGGGGGAAGCACTTCTGCCAGCCCTCCGTACGCTCGGACCTTTCTCTTGGAGGTGATGTAGTGGATGTGGACCTGTTACCTTCTGCCACATCGGTGCTCAGATCGACAGTCCTCAGGAGAGGCTGAGATGCTGCTGAGGCGTTGTGAAAAGTAGTAGAGATGGCCGCTCTCCTCCCACCAGCTGATCTCCCAAGCTACGTTTCTGCTCTGGCACAATTTTATGTCATTGCTGCAGTGTCTGGGTGCCTCTGTGAGACCAGGAGTAAAGTTTCTGATGGGCTTCCTGGCATCTTCGCAGTTCAAGGGTGCTCTCAGGCTGTCTCCTGCTGACGCCTGTTCCAAACAGAGCCTGAGAAGGAGGCTTGAGTGCAGCAGCGTTCGGGAGGGTTTTCTCCAGGAGCTTTACCACACATCTTAAGAGTGTCTGTCTTCTGTCCAGAAGCCAGTTTCCCTCAGGGACTGCTTGCTTGGCCCTCAGATAGGTGGGCTTCTGTACTTTGGATTCTGAAGCTGTGGCCTAGAGCCGTCGCTGGCTTTGGAGGTGAGGACCTGGGTGTTACAGTGGCACTGTAAGCTGTCTGGCAGCCAGAGGAGGGACAGGGGGCCAGCCCACGTGTTTGGAGGAAGCAGACCACTGTGTCCTGTACTGGCTAAGGAATCTGCGCTGTCTTTGGGTACAAGCTGCAGCAGTCCACTGACAAACACCTGGCTCGCTGGGGCTAAATCCGGTCCAGGAGAAGGGTTAACACAAGCAATCTTTGCTTGCTAATGCCACCTCATCATCAAATGCACCTAAGAAACAGCCAGGACCCTTGGCTTCGGGTCAGGCATTTGGGTGAGGGAGGCTGTATCCCTTTGATGGTGACGGTAATGCTTGGATCCGTTGGTGGTGTCTCCTCTCGCTGACCGGTACCGCCTTACTTTTGGGCAGACCACTGTGGTCAGCTGGACTGGCTGTTCCTCACCTGTGAGTGCACGCCCTGGAGCTCCACTGCTGCTCAGCTACGGTTGTGACGCATGCATCGATGAGAGCATGAAGCCACTGGTGTTCCTTTGTCTCCTTTGGATACTGAAGAGAGTGAAAAGAGATGCGAGTCCCTGACAGGGCCACGCGTTGGACCTCTGGGCTAGAGGAGCCTGCTGTCCACCTCCCCTCTGTGCTCGGAGGAGTGATGGAGTCGCTGTGTTTTCCTCACGCTGGGTGTGCGGGGGCTGCCAGAGTGTGTCACTTGCAAGCACAGACCATCCTGTTCGCTGTGTGTTGTCTGATGTGTCAGTGTTTTACCCCTTTCTCTTTACATACCAGTCAGAGACTTGGCTCTTCCTCACCACATTCCCGACTCTTCTTAGGTTTGTGCTGTTTCCTGCCTGTCTCCTCCACAGCCCAAGGGTGCTCTTCATTGCTGGCAAGGTGTTCGCTGGCACAGACACGCATCCTGCCAGGTGAAGTGTATTTAACACTACAGTGATGGGCAGATTTGAAAGCTTTGCTCTAGAACACAGAGCCCCTGCACATTGGCAGAAGGAATTGGATATTGGAGAAGGAGCATCTCAAGTCCTTGTATACTGCCCCGGGTTAGCTGTGAAAGTGTCGCCATGCCGTAAAAAAGACAAGGATGGTGTTACAGACAGCCCAGCAGAAATGTCCGTCCGGTGACTGCTTCCAAAACAGCAGGCAGGCTAGTGATGGTTGTGTGCTCCCTTCTTGACAAGTAGCATTGCTAAAACTTTGCTTAATTACAGCCTGAGAGTTGTGCGTGGGCTTAAAAACAAGTACCGTGTTCTGTGTGGTGGGAAGTCAGAACCGCTGCCCCACACCATGTCTGGTGGGTGTGCTCCACTTTGTTCAGAGCAAGGAGATGTCTCCTGCTCCTTGCCTAAGTACATCCAGCTTGCTGCGTTGTGTCAGGGTCTGTCTAGCCCGCAGTTTTCTCCTGACTGTGGCAAGCGCAGAGGCTGTGCAGGGCCAGCACAGCCGCTTCCCGGACTTCAGCCGCCTCAGCTTCCTCAGCATCCAGAACAGCTAAACTAGGGCTGGCCCTACCCAGGCCTTCTACAGCTCGTTTATGGGTCTGTTGTCCGTGAATTTGCCTAAACGCTTTTTGTGGTCCTGCTGATAACATCTGCCTCCACCACCTCCAGTGACAGTGGAGCCCTGATGTTCCCTCCATGCTGTGCAAAGTCCTTTTTTCTGTCTGTTTTTAAACTGATCTCTTCCTCATTTCATCAAGTGCCCGTAAGTCTTGTGCTGCAGGATTGGGTGAACAAGATTCCTCCACTCAGCGGGATCCCCCCCTTTTATGATTTTTGCGAATTTTGGTCACATCCTTCTCCGCCTTCTCCTCTTCAGACTGAGGATTCCCAGCCTCTCCTGTAGGGTGGCTTCTCTACCCCTCCATTGTTTTGGTTGCCTTTCTCCACTTCCACTCCATTCTTCCCGAGATGTGGAGACCAGAACAGCACAACAGAACTTGAGACGTGCTTGCCTTGAGATTTTGTGGTTCTACCTTGGTATCTTGGCCAAACCCATTTTTCTGTGCAAGATCCATGGCCCTTGCTTGCTAGCAATAACAAAACGTAAGTGGAATTTTTGTGTGGTGCTTGATGTGGAGAATCTAGAGTCTCAGCAAAACATGGAAGCTGAAGATGCTGCTCCTGGAGATCTAGAAAACCTGCCTTGGCACTGGAGGCAGCAGTGTCCCTGACAGACAGAAACTTTTGTTCCTGGAGTTTATCCTCTTCGTCTCTTGAACCCAGTGGGGCATCTCCTAGCTCTTCACCTAGAAATGAAACAAAGCCTTTGTTCCCAAACAAAGTGCCCAAAGCTGTGGAGAAAGCCAGAGAGTCAGACCTAAGAAAAAGCCTTAGTCAGTTGTGTGCAAGCCCCAGCTCTCAGTAGGCTTGGCCTTTTCAGACCGGGACCGCTGTCTGTCGCTGGGTGTCTTGTGTCCATGCTGAGTCCAGCCCCGAAGGGGAGAATGTGTGTATTCGCTCTGCTTCTCCTTACTGCAGTGGCTCTGCCGTGGGTCTGGATTTCTGGATGTGCAGCCATGGAAGACGGGCAGTTTGTTTTGCCTGCTGGCAGAGATCTGGGTTGCTGGCCTTCGGTGCTCTACCTGCAGAAGCTCCTCATTCCTGTTTCTCCTTTAGATTTTAGGTACCGGAAGCAGAAGGAGTCCGTGAAGGGTAAAGGCACAGAGCTACGACTGAGGAGCAGGCTTTCCCCATCACCCCGAAAATCTCAAGGACGCCCTGACTTTCGGAATGGCTTCTTCCTGGAGCACTCTGACAGCTCTCCTGTCCAAGAAGAGCTGGAGAAACCATCAGGAAAACGCAAATGTAAAACCAAACACCTGGCAGGGATCTGTGACGAGGGGAAGGTATGGCTTGGACTGATGAGGGGACACACGCATGGGGAGAAGAGAGAGAAGGGGACTCCCATTAGTAAGCCATGGCCACGTGTACCAAGGAGTTGTATTCCTTTCTTTTCCAGGGGAAAGGCTGCTGGAACCAGCCCAAGATGCGCTCTCTGAAGAAGCCCCAGGACTTGTGGACACTTTGTAAGTCCCGTCGGGTCAGCCCAGGGAGTTCCCCCGAATCGCCCACGGCCCAGAACATTCCTCCTGGAGCTCGGCGGCTGATTGTGAACAAAAATGCAGGGGAGACCCTTCTGCAGCGAGCAGCTCGCCTGGGCTACAAGGTGAGTTTTGGTGCCCTTTCCTGCTCTGTGTCCTGTCCCGCCTTGTCTGGGTTTGTGTGTAACCAGGCCTGCAATGCTCTTGTTCCTGTAGGACGTAGTGCTGTATTGCCTGCAGAAAAAGAGCAGCGACGTGAACCATCGTGACAACGCTGGCTACACAGCTCTGCACGAAGCCTGTGCACGAGGCTGGATCGACATCCTCCACATTCTGCTGGAGCACGGCGCCAACGTGAACTGCAGCGCGCAGGATGGCACAAGGCAAGCCAGTGAGAGGGGAACTTCTGGGGAGCACTGAGAAATGGGGGGGGCAGGGACCAGGGTGTGTTTTTCAGGGTGAGCTCTCCACCATCGCTAGATTGGTCTTAACTCAAAACAGAGCATTGCTTCGCGAACTCTTCCAGACTCTTCTTTTTCTGCCAATGCTTCTGTCCTTGCAGGCCTGTCCACGATGCAGTAGCAAATGACAACCTGGAAACCATGTGGCTTCTACTCTCCTATGGTGCTGATCCCACTCTGGCCACTTACTCTGGGCAGACGGCTGTGAAGCTTGCCACCAGTGAAGTGATGAAGCGCTTCCTCTGCGGTAGGTGCCAAGCTGGGGGGTGGCAGTGCTTCCGTCCTTCCTGTCCAGCAGCATATGGGACCAGATCTGGGTGTCGAAGGGTTTAGAAGGGCTTGAGCAGCAGTTGACTGAATAATTGTCGTGGTTTGACCCCAGCCAGCAACTAAGTACCAGGCAGCTGCTCGCTCACTCCTCCCCTCCCTGTGGTGAGATAGGGAGGAGAATCGGAAAAAGGTAAA
>NW_009605902.1:0-14657 GCF_000690535.1 Cariama cristata | reverse complement strand
TTGGCTGGCATTGCTCTGGGCTCATACAGTCCAGGAGATTTTGGTTTCATACCAGCAGACATTTTTAGAAAGGCACAGAATAGGACCAGGGAAGAGACCCCACACTAGACATCAGCTTGTTGGGAAAGTTTTGTCTTACTTTTTGCTCTGCACACCGAGTTGGCAGACAGCTCTGTCTGGTATTTGAAGAACGTCCCTCCTCACAGCCCCCTCCCATCCCACTGCCCCCAGACTTGAGTGGGGCTGCCAGGAAGGCAGTCAGATGAATTGTGGATGCTCATCTGGCTACTGAGTCACTCAGCTGGAGGTCAAAGCCAAGACTGCAAACTGAGACTCTGCAGTCTCTTCACAGATCTGTTGCCAAATGGTATGAACAAATCAGTTTTCCTGAGCCTCAATTTTCCCATCTACTTACAAAATACTTTGACACATTTAGACGAAAGGCCATACAAGTATTGCTCTATTACCAGATACTATTTCATCCTCTCTCAGGTTATAAATTACAACTACTACCTAAAAATGTGGGTATGCAAGTATTTTTAATGTTTTTTTTAGGTATACATGTACAAATGCACACTGCCCAAATGTGAACATATTACTAGACTTGAATTCTAAAACTGTGTCTTAAGTATTATGTTTAAGTATTTTTGCAGCTGTTACATCTAACCTAATTTCTATTATCCAGACCCCATCCTGTCTTTAATAGGCATCTGTAAAATTCGATTTTGGCCACAGGATGGCAGAGAGAGTATAAAGGCACTATTTTAATCTTCAACTTCTACTCACCAGGGAAAAAGTATATACATACGGCAAACCACTTTTTCTTTCCACTCTGTTTGCTCATACTTTTATTAACTAGGTTAAATACTTTGACCTCCCCAGCAAATTACAGAATAGAGTTTACAGAACAGACATACCATGAAATTAAATTGAGGAAGATCATTTCCAAGAAGAAGCTTAAGTCAGATGTGCAGAAATTCATCAATTTGCTGGCATGGCCCCAAAACAGATCTATTTTACTGTTCATACACAGTGCTATTTTAATTGTGTTAGAATTACTGTTATTTCATTTTACTTAACAGTTTTTAAGATTATTCTTGCAAGCAGCCTTAAGTAACCACCAAATGAATTAAATTATGTTGTGGTATATATACTCAATATATATGCAAAGTAGCAGAATAAATGACCAGAAGCTTAGCAGACAGAAGGTTATTGTGGGACTACCCAAAACTCACTCCTAAATTATAAGTATTTTTTCTTGCTGTTATTATTCTTGGTTTAAGTTTAGTGAATTTAATAGCCTTCTGCCCCAGCTTCTAAAGAAAATGAACAGAGAAAGCACCATTACATATTGCAGAAGGCTTTCTTTGAGCTTCATGTGTTACCATTTAACCAAAGCATAATGCACTCCAGCTCACAGAGGGCAGCAGTTCATAGTTATAATGCTCCTTCAAATAATTTCCTGAGTGACAAATAAGTACAAGATTGACACTGTGCAAAGCTGTTTGTCCACTGTCCATGGAAGTCTTTACATAATCCTAAACCTATTGCTATTCTAAAGAGGAAAGTAAAGTTTTTCTTTGGCATTTGGTTTGAATACGTTTATTTCTGAACTGAAGGAGGGATGGAGACCAAGACAGGAACTGGAGTCTGGAGATGCATATCATGAAGAAACCATGCTTCACATTTAAGTAGCATTTATATTGCCAATGGTATTGGCTGTGGTCTTGGAGTGTTTTCTCCTTTCCCACAACACTCCACTACAAAGAAAAATATTCATAATTCAAAACTTAGGAGGTTGGAAAGCTGGCTGAGAAAAGGATGAATATTCTCTTTATCAAGGTTCATTTTATACAGAGGGATACCAACGTGCTGAACTAAACCCAGGTAGGAAGACAGAAAGAAGCTCTGTATCTACAACCAATTTCCAGGAATCTGAGAGGAGAAGGGAAATGTTTAATAAAGTGGTAAGGAAGGACTGCAGGCATCTCTGTCATCGCTTCACCAGTGGGCCACAGGCATTTAGGAAAATACTGATTCAAGAAAGAAGTTGGCATGAAGTGTGAAGACATGCCATGTCTTAGTACTCTGCTTGTACCATGAGACATTCCACCAAGCAACACACAGAGAAGGCAGCATAGTAAAGTCAAAAAATAATGAATCAAAGTTATCTAAAAGCTGATGACAAGGAAACATAAAGAGTAAGCTTAAGTTGGGGAGGGGACACACACCCCTAAGAATTCCTATTAGTTGCCTTATGACTAATTCTCAGTGTCTCAGCTGGTCAAATGTGACAAATGACAGCAGAGATGTTTGTTGGGGATTCAGCCCCTTAGAGCAGAAGATAAAAGACAGCAGAGAATCTGCTAAGTTCTGACATGATCAGTATATTTCAATGCCCATTATAGCTTGGCAACTGGATTGAAAAAAGACGCTACACTTAATGCTATTTCTCTCATGGATGGTAGATCGTGATACGCAATGTTGTTGCTAGCTTACTCAATTCCACTGACTTGCACTTTCTAAACTCATGTCCTATGCATGAAGATTTGTAACTTTACTTCACATACAATCAGTTGGCTCCATTATAAAAAAAAGTTTTCTTTCTTTCCTTGTGAAAAGCAAAAGTGAATCCTAAACCAGTTTTCTTCAGTAGCTTTTTTGGACCTGCAAGCTTTGTTAGCGAAAGGAAAACATTCTTATGATTAGCACTAAACACTCCTATCTCTTCTTAGATATTTAAAGAGAAAAGATAAAAATCCAGTAAAATTTGCTGTAAGTTTTTATCGTGAGCAAATATTTTGTGGAAAACATTCGGTCTAAAAGATAAACACATCAAAAACAAAAGAGCAGAAGCAGTATTTTTATATGTGGGAAAGATGAAAAACAATCTACATTTATAAAATAAAAGTAACTATACAGTAGTGGTATTTACATATGAATTACTTACAATAAATGCAAGGGTATCCTTCTCTAAAGTTTCTTTGTGAAGTATGGAAATATTTTTCAGCCTTAGGAGACCAATTCCTTTTGTGCTAGCAAAGAGCTTCAGTTTTACTTTGTGCATATTTAACTCCATTATCTAAAGAAATCAAATAATTCTGTAAGGGCATTTCCAGCAAAAAGAATAAGCTTTGCTTACTGCTGACCTCCTATACTTTGTCAACAGGAATTTCTTTATATTTGAACACTCAGATTATGTATTTTATCTATATTCCTGAAAGAAAGAAATGTTCACTTCTTATGTGTTAACACATTTCTATAGTTCTAGCGATTTATGTTGCTCAAGAACTATATTAGCTTCCTTCATTCCCCAAGTTAAAAAACAAAACAAAACACAAAAACCACCAAAAAAGGGCATAATAAACCATCCCAGATCAATGCCATGGAAAAACCACACAGAGTAAGCTACCAGTCTCCTCTCTTCCAGGGGGTTTGCTCTGTCTCAGTGCCTCTGCTTGGATGTCCATCAAGCCCTGGGTGCTACTCTACAATTGCCAGCCTCCTCCTACAGGTTCATAAAAAAAAAAATGCATCAGAAACAGAGAGCTCTGGCTGGATTTCTAAAATACCAAGACAAGAAAAGCTTTGGTCACCTCCATACACAAGGAAGGCGTGTGTCTTGAATTCCAGACTGTGAAAGCCAGATGAGATTTCAGCATCCTTCCAGATGAGTCTTTCATTCAACAATGGTCTTATTTATCCCTATGTGGAAAAAAGAATGCTGGAGCTATGTCCTCTGAACCCTTGATCCCAGTGGTCTCAATATAAAATAACATCACCTGCTTTGCAGAAGAAAAATTAGCACTTTAGAGGGTAAGTATTTTGCAAATTTGTTATCAGCTCTTAGGTATTTGCAAGCAAGAGACACTGAAGTCATATACACACACTCATTCTAGCTGAAAGGAATACTTACATCAGCCGCCTGCATTCACAAATGCAGTCAGTTTACAATTCCTGCATGAAATCTGTCGAAAACCCACCTGTCTCTATGCTTGTCTATTTTTTTTTTTCCTGTGAACTTTGAATAACTTACTTGCCACAGAGTTTTAACGCCAGGCATGAGACCTGGTAGGCAGTAGAGCAACATGCAGAATTGAATGCTAGTGGCTTCTCAGATAAGGAATGATGACTAGGTTAGAAGTTTGACCTTATTTTTGAACACATATGCTTTAATGATATCTCTTTCTTCAGGAAGAAAGTCTGCAACTAGGAGCTCTCCCTTTTCATCTCTTTTTTTTAGTATTAAAGTTAAATTTGTATAAAAATAAAAATAGGTCTTCAGGCTGCGGTATTTGATGACATTCCTCAAGTTCCTCATCAGGGTTCTGGTCATAAAATACTCTATGTAGGGAGTAGTTTTGTTGTCTTAATGGCTGCAAAGTTTTCCTCTCTTCTGCAACATAATCTCAATTTATTTTCTTTTTTTATGAGCTTCTGATTCCCAACATTTGAATACTGCTACAGCTTTATAATGTGCTTTTGTTCCCTTCAGACTAAAAGTAAATAAGAATAGGAACAACTTGCCAAGAACAGATCCATTTATTTGCTCAAACAACATTTCAAGAACACCTGTGCAGCTATTTTAGAAACATACTGGTATTTCAATTCAGCCTTTCACATCTGTGTTATCCAACTTCAGGTAGATTATGTCTACCTAATGATGAAAAATGCACAGCATTTCCCATACCTCTGCGTTCAGCTAAAGAACTGCTGAACTTAGCATTTTCCTACTTCTGCCATTTGAACTAATATGGATCAATTAATCCACAGAATGTTCATATTCCCTTTGTGTCAGTGATATTTAGAGAAAAGTCAAGCCTTGCCTGTGTACTCTTCTGTGCGTCATAGTTTTCAGAACAAGGGAAACACTTTTTTCAAGTTTGAGCAGCAGACAAGGCCAAGATACAGCCAGGCTATGGAAAAGATCAAGCATGGGTTTGTGTTTATACACACACATGCATATGCTGATGGATAATGAGATGAAGACTAAAAAGCCCTCACCAGATACACATCACAACAGTGAAATATTGCAGCAGTCACCTGCTCCAACAGCCACCCGTGATGCCGTAGGTTGGGATGAAAGGCTCGCCTGTGGGATCCGAGAAACTGCACTCACCGGTGGCGCTCTGTATCCATCTCATCCCACTGGCTGTAGAAACTACAGGAAAATAGCTTAACCAGGGAACATCTACTATGCTTTTCTACAGAGCATATCTCAGTTATACCCTTGATATATAATAGCTCCCTAGTTCGGATTCTAAGGCATCTTTCATTACCACAGAAGCAGCAGTTTAAAATTTACACTTCAAGAACACTTTAAAATAAAGATCCCTTGTCTCTGCCTTCCTTGCTCCTGCCTGAATTTATGCAAAAGCCACTGGCCACCTGTGCTTTTTTTTTTTTTGGTCTCTGCTGGAAAGCTGACATCTGGTAAACACATGAGACAAAGGGGGCACAGTCTGGGTGGAAAGCGACATGCGCACGTATACTTGAGTGACAGTGGCATAGGTAAGGAGTCTAAGAAAATAAAAAGCTCTTATCTTGTATGGCCCAAATGCTCTCATGCAGATTAATGCATGTGATTGAAGTACAAGAACCAAGAATTTTCCCTTTTTGCAAGTAACCCTAGCAAGATCCATTCTACAATTCATGGTGGCACAGCGAAGACAAGTCTGAGAGAGTCGGATCTGGAAATTAAGGCAAAACACTATTTTATATACCTGGACCTGTCCTACTTTACATGGTATGTGGTCTAAAGAATGACCAAGTGCTTGAAATAGCTCCCTGGTGAATCACAGTTTGCAAAAGAGATTCAGAGATGATGAGTCTCTAAGTTCCGCTGTGCCAGAAGTTCATTGTTGCATTGTGCACCCACCCACCTCTCACATTCAGCCAGTACTTCCAAAGATAAAAATTAGCTTTTAGTAGCTTATACTTAATACTTTTTGCTTCAACTTTTCATGCATTGTGTTTACTTCATGCTGGAGAACCTTCCTTCAAAAAGCTGTAATGGTCTTCTGCTTTTGGGACTGAAACTCATTAAGGGACATCACTTCTTACAGAAATGCCTTCAGTTACCACCATGCCCAAGTTAGAAGTCTCTGGGGAAAAAACAAGTTAAACCCTCCAAAAATCTTCATCTCCTGTAAGCTCAGAGACTTGCTAGCATTCAGGAGCTAAAATACCAGAGGAGATAATCCTTACAAAGCATGCTCCATTTTCTCCAAGATCTTTATACACATCATGAGGCCAAATGAGTTGGATCCAACTACAGCAGCAAAAACCAAAGTTCCCTGTAATCAGTGTGCTGAGTGCAACTGGGGACTGGAGCAGGATGCAGCTCACTCTCTCAGGTACATTTGCCAACTCCATCTCTCCATCCTCACTGCTGCCTCAGGAGGATGGAGAAAGATGTATCATTCAAATATTAACAACAGCAGTTGGACACAGCTCCTTGCAGAAGAATGAAAATTGTTATCAGTCACCAAGTTACTTTAAGGAACAAAGACCTGAGCAGTTATTCTGCTAGTTCTGCTCCTATATTACATGAAGATAATTTACTTTATACGCTTGGAAGAATATGCTTTAATTTAAAACTGAATGTCACTACTGTAAAACCAAAATAGAAAACAGTAAGGTTGCAAACCTCCTTTTCACACACTGTCAGTGGATTACTGTACATGGTGAGAGATTAGCAATCCAAGCCTGAGAAAGCTTAAAGCCTGAAGTGTTAGTCAAGCCCACTTTGAAGAGTAGGTCCTGATGTCTTAGGGTTTTAAGTATTGTAAACCATCTCATAGGCTTAAAGTATTGCTCACATTAACTGCCATTCCAACTGAAGCTGTGAAAATGTAATGTTTTCATGCTCCGCCAGTACTACAGACGCTGTAATAAGAAAGCAGCTTCTACCGAATTTGCTCTCCCACCTTCTTCCTCTCTCTGCTCCCCACTCCCAAAAGAGTGCAGAAACAAAACAGTGCAAAGCCATTAGTAGTTGAGCGACTTCTTTCACAACCAAGCAAAATTATCGGAAACAGAATAATTCTGGTTTCAAGCCAAAAGACTAGCTCCTGAATAAATTTGTTACTATGCCACTATGCATCTTCCTTGTCAACTTCAGGCACTCTGGAGACATTCAACAACCGTAAACCAGCAGTAAGTGGAGCAGGCAAGCACAAAGGTAACAATATTCAGGACCCAAAACACAAGCGAGTTTTTTCAAGAAAACGCAGTTTTCTCAACTACCTAGGCGGCATGGCGTGGCATGGCCCCAAAGGGCTGCCTGCGATATGACCAATATCCTCCACACTGGCCAGGCTCTTAGCTTTGCTACTTCTGAAACTGCACTGATGCCAATAAAGGCTGTAATCATGCTGACTGATACCCTACTTTTGAACTGTTGCCTTACTCTGTTAAATATCTTAAGACAAATATGCTTTTATCAGATAGCTGATCTTACATTTGATTCTTGTGAAAAATAATCGAGAGGCATTGCTTTAAATACAGCCAAAACAGCTTTTCTGAAGCAAAGCTCAATCCAGAAAACTAACTTTCCAAAAGCAATAAATTACCAGGAGAAAAAGAAAATTATGATCCATCTCTCTACATTCAGCAGTCTTAGCATCACACTAGGATATCAACTGCTGCTCAGATCTCCTCCTGTAAGTTTAGGATCGAGCTGCCATAGGAACACACTGCACAGCTCTATGCCAACAGCTGCAGAAGGAAGCAATTCCATGGGGTAAATTCTGAACTTTCCTGAGCTTTGAACGATCCCCTCCTCACTTCACCCTCCCCCTAGCTGCAAAGTGCCCTAAGAGACAGCCATCATCTGGTAAGTGGGATGCATTTATACAGATCTTAAAATCTATATCAAAAGGGAAGATAATTACAGAAAGAAAAAAAATACATATTTTATTTGCTAGTCGTAACTGAAGATCTCTTTCCAATTGTGTTTAACGTTTGATTTGTACACAAGAACAAGGTTCTTCAGTACTGTTCAGCAAGACTATCTGTTCATTAGATCTATAATAACTTTTTATATTAAGAAAGTGTTTGGGAAACCATGTTGGAAAGCCATTTGAAGTGACACTTCCACCATTTGGGTACAACAAAATCAATTGCATCATCATTTCCCATTTCAGTTTTAGTGTTGGCTGGAAACTAACTTTCTGTCAGAAACCATCTTTCTTGGCAGCAGAGGGAAGAAATAGAATAACTGGGACTTCCTGGCAGTCATACATTAATTACTTATTCCTGCAACTCTACAGTTAACTCTACTAGTGCAAATCTCAGCTCTAAGAACTGCCAATATCAATTCTGCAAATGCATTTCATAAAGGCTCTGCCCTCTAATTCATGCTCTGCTATGGAATAAAAAAAAAAATCCCATAATTAAAAAAAAAGTAAAGTAATTTATCTGACACCTCAGTCCCAGGTGGCTGCTGAGACAGGTATTGTCTTCCCTTTCACTCACAAAAATAGCAGAACAGTCTACTCTGCCATGCAAGAAAGTGAGGATTCAGGGAAGCGAAGATTCAAAAAACACTTCTTTCAGAACTGAATCCACTGCAGACCATATCAGAAATAAATCAAAGGTAACTGAAATTCTTTTAAAAGCTCATTGCAGTAGCTGAAAAAAAAAAATCTGAACAAATTCTTTCAAGCAGAAAAACAAAAGCAAAACTAGCATGTGCACATGGGAGGAAGGAATTATAAGAGTCCTTTCTAGACTTTTTTGTCTCTTTCAGTGTCCTTGTCTCCTCATTTCTTACACGTGGCAAAAGAGAAGCTGTTGTGGAGGCCCTGCATTGAATTAACATTTATTCCATGAATACAGCAGATGTGGGGAAAAAGCCATTACAAAAGCACAGTCAAACAGACTTCATTACTATTGCCTCACCAAAAATCTACCTTCATTTTGGGCTTGCCATAGTCTTATTCGTATCAGCTCACAGTCAAGACTGGAACAATAATACTTTGGGGAAAAAAATTAAGTGACAAATACATATTGGAATTACTTGTTGCACAGTGATGTTAAAGAAGATTAAACGTGTAAGATACTACCAAACACTCTGAACATTTTTTACGAGTAGAGTTGGACTAGTTCATGAATATGAAATAAAATCAAGCTATACCCAGTCTCCTTTTGGTTAAAAATATTAAGAAATCTCTTGCCCATGCACTGCTCTTCCACCTCTTACCCACACCACCGTCTCAAGTACTTAACAGTGAAAAATAAAGCCAGAAGAAAGTAGAACAAATCACATACTTCACAAATGTCTCCTCTGTTGCAGAACACCTTTATGTCCCCGTACTCCTGAGATTTCTCATACACAGCTGGAATTAAGGGTGCTGCTTTCCTCCTGATGCATGTATCTTCTATGCCCCAAACCAAACTTTGTTAAGAGACACGGGAGTCTAAGTGTTTTTAAAAGTAATGAAAATTAAAAATAATTTCCTAATAGTGACAATTCTGTTTAGCCTGTGTGAGCTCATGTACTCACATGCTAACAGTAGAGCAAAGCTTTCAGACCTAATTCAGGTGAACTATTAAGAATAAACTTTTTTTCTGGTATCTGTCAGTTCTTAAGAAGTTAATGAGGACACTTCCATATACATTGCCGTCCACCCAAAAGGCAGTTGTTAGCCTTTGCAAAAACTTCATTAGAAGAAAAAACAAGAGAGAATCTTAGTAATGTGAGCATATTTTCCCTTCCAACAAATGTGCAGCACAGTAAACGTAGCATTATGAGTCATTACATGACCGAGTGAGTTAGTTGAAAACATAGAAATTTAACAGTAAGTAAAGCCCTCATACTTATGTTGAGGGAAGAAAATATACATTTGATTTTATTTTAATGTGACTGAGAATTACAAAATACATAATTAAAATACAAGCTATGGAAAAAAAAAGTCTGCAAGAGAATCTCCCCTGTGTGTTACAGGATTGTATTTTTGTGTTATTTTCCAAGAAAGCTCTTCATAACAGTAAACTGTCTGTAACTGATCCAGTGGTAAAAATATTATTCTGTTCTGAGGTAGCCTAAGAGATCACAGGCAAATGCTTAGAAGAAGGTGATTAACAAAGGCTGCTTTCATTCTGAAGGCCTGAAAAGTTTGCCTAAGTACAGGCTATATATAGAGAGATGCTCACTGAGACAGAGGTGTTTCATGTCTGGAAACAAAATCAAGAGATATCAATCTCCAAATATTAGCCTGAAATGGAGAAAAGATGACAGTGTAAAGAGAAGTTAAAAGAAAACAGAGACCTTCCTGTGAAAAGCCATTCCTTTTCAAGCTAGCTCATTTCAGTATATTGTTGAAGTTACCCCATTTTGATGTATTTGCTTCAGTATAACTTTTATGGTTACAACCCATTCCTCAAAACAGCAGAATAGGGAACTAAGCAGACATGCCTATTTTCAGTAAAAGAATAATCTTTAAACTCCTCTCCCAATCTTTTCAGCTCCAAATAAAGCTTCTGTTTAGGAAATGTGACATAAAGCTTCTTCAAATAATAGCAGGTAAAAAGTGAACTACTGTTTAGATGATCAAAAAGCCTCTATCTAGAAAAGGAAATTTGGTACAGAAAACGAGAAACATCCATCTGCTGGGGTCATTCTAAAAGTGTAATGCAAGGTTCGGTACACAGGCACCAACCAACTCGCATAAGAAATAATTTACACTTAGAGAGACCTCCAATCTAAACGTATCTACAGTTCCTTTAAAGATATTAATCAGTAAATATAATTTCTGTAAGAACAATGACACCATGTGAAGAAACTACCTAATACAGTCAAGTAAAAGCTGTTACTTTAATTTAAAATTACCTTTTATTTTTCACAAGTTTTTCCAACACGTTGTGCATTTTGGCATGGTAGATTTTGAGATAGTTAGCTTCAAGTTTCTTTAAATTACAAACAGTAGATACAGTAGGAATATTTTAAACCGATTTCTTTAAAATAAACGGCAAGTTAAGACCCTTATCTTTAAAAGGCAGACTGCCACCATCTCATTTTCCTGATACAAAATTCAAGTAATTTTAAGTAAGAGTAGAAAATTGTCTTTATAAAACATCCTATTATTAAAACTTACCAGCATTCAGAAAATAAACATCAAATTTCCAGTATCAATTGGGTGCAATTACACATTTAGAAAAATAACTCATTTTAAATGAAGGTCACTTGGTGAAGAAAAGTAGATTTTCAACAGGATGAGTTCTCAAAACAATGACAAACCATTTTTTCTTAGCTAAATTACTTAATCCTTGTTCCATCTCCACAATTTATTTTTTTCTCCTAAAGGTGTACATTTCAGTATTGAAAATTAATTAAGAAAACAGGCTACTGAGATGTTTTTCCCCTTCAGCATACATCAGCATATGGAATTATTGCTTATCCCCAACAACTGCATACAAGATTCACTTGATTTTGGTTTTATGCTGTGGTTTTTAATTGTTTGGTACCAAATATACACACCACAAAAACTTTAGCTGTGTCACTTCACTGAATGAAAACCACAATTTTTTCAGATAATTTTGTATCTAGGATGGTTTGGTATTTTTTTCAACAAAGAAGTGGAATCATAAAATGCTTTTCCATCTTCCCTCCTTACCTACTCTTTAAGACAGCAGAATGGAAAACCAAGCAGGACATGTTTACTTTGTGACTCAAGGCTCAGAGCAGATATTGAGAAGTCTTCAACAATTTTAGAACATTTTCTTTTTTTTTTTTTTCCCTTCATTCTTTTAGCCCAAAGTAACTTCGCTGTCTAGGAACAGTAACTTAAAAGTTTTTTATCACTGTCTTCCAGAAGAAATCTATAAATAAACGTTTATGTAAAGAATCAAACACTGCTGTTGAAGAGAACAAAAAATAAAATAAAATTAAGGATCAATAAATGATACTGCAATGTATCTTGTGCCATTCAAGATAGGAAGCCCTTCATGTAGATGAGTAAGTCTTCCTGGGTGCATGAAACTCCATCCTTTCCTGGGAGACTCAATGGAACAGTTGTACCTAAGAAATTTGCATCCACCTCCCTGTAGTAAAAACACAAACAAAACAAAACCCCAAACGTTTACCTTGTGTTTTAATAGAGTAAGTTCCTTTTTGTTTATCCACAACTTAAAATCTTTTGCTATTAATAACAGGCTGTTAACAATAATTTTTTTTTATATCCCTAACAACAAGGTTGTTTAAATGACCCTGTCTTCAGAGCAATACATAACAGACATGCATTTGCAATCAAAGATTTCCCCTTGCTTTGCTTTAGCATTCCCTGGATAACAACTCATTCAAGCAGCAACTCTGACAAACAGATCTTCAATAACTTTACAGTACATGGTAGCAGACAGAAGCAAATCATGTTCACAGGCCTTGTTCCAGGACTGCATCCCTATCCAGGATAGCATTTAAACAAATCTTAAATAAATTAATGTGGCTGTTGTTTTCAAACTGACGGTGTGTTTTCTAAAGTAATAAGTCTGACAAACACATTTATTGGTGCTAAGTAGGACTGTGAATAATACAGGTTATAAACAAAGCAGGTTAAGTTTCTCTACTGGTCAAAGTTGGGCATTACTGCCACTGCCCTGCCTATGTCCATACTCTGAGGATTGTTTTATTTGAATCAGTAGAAAATAATTTCTCACAAAAAAAAAAAGCACAAACAGAAACAACAGTTGAAAATTTTCATTCTGTGGCTGATCAAAAAAAAATTATTAAAAAAGTTGTAAAGAAAAGAAGCCATTTGAGTCAACTTGGGACTATTTTAAGTATTTTGAAAAACTGGTCTTCACTGTACAGAAATGAAGCATTTCAGAAATGCTAAAAATGAAATGGCTAACATCTCTGAAGGTTTTCTTTAAACTGCTTCTCCCCCATCATCTGAAACGATTTGGACAAATTTGGCCTGACTGCGTCAACAGTTCTAGATCCTGCAATCGAGCAAATTTAATACATGTCAAAAAAAGCAACAAGGACTAAGATAACTTAATTTGTCACACACATCTTTTCCTTTTCAACATGGTCTTTAAGTATATTCACCTGGTGTCTAGTTTGGAAATTATATTAGACACTCAAAGGACATTTTTTAAGTCAGTGAGTTGTGAACTTACTTGAAAGTCCTCTCCTACTTTGTTGAGAGCAATGTTGATTGTGAATGTAGAGGAGTCATGATGAGGTCTGAGCGACCGTTGTCTGTCAGGGCTATATTTTACAACAAAATTCAATAAAGCATACCCCTGAAACAAAATATACATATTTCAATATGTGAACTTCCAAGTCACACATAGGGTTCTTGGTTTGGTTTTTCTATAACTACCGCAACATCATGTATAAACTCCCCAACCAAACCAAATAGGGTATATTCAATAAAATACTTAGAACTAGTCATGTCATGCAGTAATTATCTGCAAAAGTTTTAAATACATACCTTGGTATAATAACCAGCAAACACTTTTAGTGTTACTGGTGCAATGAACTCTCTTATGAAATGCAGCCATTCATTATCCAGTCCAATTTGCTTCATATGAATATCATCAGTTGGGACATTTTCATAACCTCCAGAAATACGGCTGTCCTAATAAAAAAAACATATATAGCCTTGAAATATGGACATGGAAAGCTTCTGGCACTTCTACAAATATTTATTGAAGTCTGCAGAATCACAAAACTGCAAAGCAGCAATGCTTTAATGGGGCATATGTGAGCTTGCAGTACAGTAATTTCACAGCTAACCGCTGTGGAAAAAAAATGCTGAGTTACCAATGAGAAAAATCGGAAGGTTTTTTAAAAGGTGAATCAATATTTGGATGTGTTGCCTGTAAATACACGCTTCCTGGGGTAATGGTTTTATTTATTGAGATGCAGATGCAACTGAAGTTTTATTAGATCAAGTTAGTACAGGCCTTAACTTGACATGGTAATAAAAGTTGAAATAATTTGAAGACAAAAGTATGTTAAAATCCTTCCTGGAGGCTCCTCCCTGCAGTAAAATAATGACTGTTATTTATGTCATTTCCAAGGTACCACATTTGTGAATATGACAAACATTCCTCCAATTTTAGCAGTAGTTAATGAATACCTTTAACTTTCTGCAAACAAACACAACAGCTCATAACATTTGTGAGTAAC
Source organism: Cariama cristata (assembly GCF_000690535.1). NCBI lineage: Eukaryota > Metazoa > Chordata > Aves > Cariamiformes > Cariamidae > Cariama > Cariama cristata. Next base: position 517 of record NW_009605902.1, on the reverse strand, counting down.
TGCTTAGGGGAACAAGTCTGACAAATTAGTACTTAAGAGGTAAACAAGTACAACTTCTCTGAACAGTTATCAGCAGCTATCCAAGAGCAACTGTAGCAACTGCACAACTGTTAGTGTCTGAATTTTCCAGTTCAAGGTTTGTATTGGGTTTGCGTGGCAAGGTTTTGGCAGCTCAGGGGCTACAGGGGTGGCTTCTGTGAGGAGTTGCTGGAAGCTTCCCCTGTGTCTAACAGGGCCAGTGACAGCCAGCTCCAAGATGGACCCCTCGCTGGCCAAGGCTGAACCCATCAGAGATGGGGGTAGTGCCTCTGGGATAACAGATTTGAAAAGGGGAAAAAAAAACTGCGCAACTGCAGCCAGAGAGGGGAGTGAGAATATGAGAGAGGAACAGCCCTGCAGCCCCCAGGTGAGTGCAGCAGGAGGAGGAGGTGCTGCAGGCCCGGAGCAGAGATTCCCCCCCAGCCCCTGGTGCAGCCCACACTGAGGCTGGCTGTCCCCCGGCAGCCCAGGGAGGCCC